>NW_018164789.1:1725532-1795274 GCF_001263595.1 Phalaenopsis equestris | reverse complement strand
TGTATTACTCATGGGTAAGTTTCTGGTAGAAACAAGTAAGCATGCTGGGCAATAACGAGTCCACAATTCAATTTTTCATAATTTCTTGGGTTGTGACAGTGAAATTCAAATGTTCAAATATTAATTCTGAAGCACAAACATGAAAAGAATATCTTCCAGTTTCAGTAATGGGTCTAAGGAGCCACAAGTGAATTCAGTGGTATGTATGTAAATCTTCCTAACTCTTATATGGCCTATATTATATAAATAAAATGAGCAAGTATAGGAACAAAGCAAGACTTCGTTACCCAATTACTGTAATTGCTGAGGTTCTGTGCTCCAGACGTTTAAGAAGCTCGAAGAAGTTCAGTGTTTCTCCTACCTCCAATGCGGGCGAGGGAGGGTCAGCCGAGTGATCCTGGTTGAGAGAAAGAGAGGAGTCTGTTTAGGGCTGCTTCCGTGCAGAGGAGACGAGGCGAGCGGGAGAGAGGAGCGGGGGGTTCTGTCGATCAAGGAGGAAGGAGGCAAGCTCGAGTAGGGCTTCTTCTGCGTGGGGAAGAGCTTGCGGGATCGAGCGGGAAGAGCCGAATGGGAGTTGAATCGAACAAAGTTGAGCGGGAGAGAGAGAGCTGACAAGCGAGCGGACCCGAATCAAGCAGAGGAAGAGGGAGTTCGGTCGAGAGCTTTTGTTCGCAGAAGAGGAGCTGGGACTGAGCGACAGCTTTGTTGCGCCCGAAAGGGAGGAATAGACGAGCGAGATCGGGCGGAGTTCTTCGACGCATCAAGGAGTCGAGTGCTCGGTTCTTCCTCTCGTGCGGGATCGAACGCGAGGAAGCCGAGCAGGAGATGCGAGCCGAGCGGGAGGAGGGAACCGTGATTGAGCGGGAGGAGGGAACCGTGATTGAGCGGGAGGAGGAAGAGGGAGTCGAATCGTGCCTCGAGCGAGGAAGGCTCTCGGTGCAGAGGGGAGGAGCGAATGAGGAGTTTTCAGCTTTCGGTGCAGAGGGGATATCAAATGCTGATTTTCGGTGGAGAGGGTCTCGAATCGTGCTGAGAGGGGGGGAAGAAGGCGAGCGTCCCTCATAGAATAAGAGCGGGGTCGAATTAATGAAAGGAGCGGGCTCTAGAGCCGTTACTTGAAGCGATTGGCGTGGACTTAAGTTATTTTTTTTAACAGAGGAGTTTATTTGGCATAACACATCTTCTAATTAAATTTCATTAAAGCTGGATTAAACATTTCATTTGAAATTTGAAATTCAAAATTATTTAACTCTTATTAAGCTCGAGTCCAACCCTAATCGAACTCGAGTTGAACCTGGGTTGAGCCCGGGCCCGCGCACCGATAATAAAAAAAATGTGCATCGATTTTCGTGTCATTTATGCAACTGCATAACCATGGTGAAATGGGTGTCCTTCCTAGCTGAAGTCGACGTCCCGGACGCATCTGTGTGGTCCGTTTCGTCATCCGGAGTCGTCCGGGCGAGTTCACCGACAATCGGGCCAAAATGTGTCAGTTGCGTGCGTGGTGTAGCGAGTGCTTTGCTGAGTCACAGAGGGTTCACCTAAGTTTGTCTGATCCTGTAGGAGCTCATTTTCGAGCTCTCTACATGTTGGTCCTTAGCCCTTGCAACTAGAAGTTCAGTGCTTGGAATCACTCATACGAGTTCTTCACAAGAATGAGTCAAGAAGTGGTTGAAGTTCTACGGGAGGTGGGCTCCATTACTAGTCTGCTAAAATGGTCAACAAGGAACTCCTAGGGCTAGATTTTGGGTTATGGAAGTAGGAAACTAAAACCTCACTAAAAATGAGGTCAACAGTACAATGGGGGTATCAATTATATGACTTTGTCTTATATTTTACATACTCCTTTTTTTCAGTAATTTTTTTATCTATTAGTGATATTACTCTTCAACTGAAATGTGTTATTTCTTTTGATATTCCGAATGTGATCTTCCAAGAGTGAGATTGGAATGCGGCATAGTTGACTCTATTACTTGGGCCGGGAGGGGATAGACTTTTCTTTGACATCCATGACAGAGAGTGCTTCATGGAAGAGCCTTTTGATGTGTTATTTAGAGAATTTGAATTTTACTACACCCAAGTGGTGACCTCACCCTTCGATGACTGGTCAGATACTAGAGAAATGAGGCAAAAGGGGGGTGAGTAATAATGGTGAGAGAGTGGTACAAATGGAAGCATTACCTTGTCCTGTGATGTGGGATAAATCGGTTGAGGAACCGAAAAATGGAGTGAACCTAGAGGTGGTGGGATATGGACTGAAGGTGAGCGGATGTTGTGTACACGGAGAAAGAAACAAAATGAGAGAATGGTGCATGCATTGCCACTTATGCAAGCTAGTCGCTTGTCGTGTTTTTCCCCCATACTTGAGATGCCTACACTATCCACCTCTGACTTAGAACTCCTAGGTGATATAATTCCTCCTCCTTCTCCAAACTCCCCAACTTTAAAGACTTCTCACAGTATTGCGGGAGTTTCTCCCAATCATTTGGGGTGGAAACATGACTTTGCTAATTTTATTTCATATTCTAAAATATCATAGTTACATGAAATATCATTACATGTTTGAACACTGTCTCTATACTCAAGTGTTGACGGGTTATTAAGGAGGATCCTAAGTGACAAACAACTATGCATGAAGAGCTTAGGGCTCTCGATAAAAATTGAACATGAGAGATAATACCACTTCTAACAAGAAAAAAGACTGTTAGATGTAAGTGGATCTTCACAATGAAACAAACTCTAGAATGAAAGTGGAGCGGTACAAAACACGACTGCTAGCGAAAAGGTACAATCAAACACATGACATTGACTATGATAGAACTTTTGCATCAATAGCAAAGATGAACAAAATGATGACGCTGATTTCTCTGGCAGTGAAGGGTGGACGAATGTTACACCAACTTGATGGGAATAATGCATTTGTTTATGGTGAGTTACTGGAGATGCCACCGGGATTCAATACAGTCCAGACAATGGATAAGGTGTGCAGGCTCAAGAAGTCACTGTATGACTTGAAACAGTCTTCTCGAGATTGACTTGACAAGTTTAGAAAGTCTATGATGGACATAGGATATCAGCAGATCAATGTAGACCATACGATGTTCTTTCAACCACATGAATGCCACACCACTATACTAGTTGTATGTGTTGATGACATCTTTGTCACTGGTGTTGATGAAACATAAATTGCACAACTAAAGGTAAGATTTGACAATGAATTTAAGATAAAAAATCTTTGAATACTCAGATACTTTATTCGTATTAGAGTAGCCCATGGACCTGAGGGGATGATCTTATCCCAGAGCAATTATGCACTCGACCTCCTCATGAAAACATGCATGCTGGGATGCAAACTTGCAATCTCTCCAATTGATCAGAAGACCTAGCTGAGTGTAAAGTTAGGATAACCGATTGATTGTTTGAGGTACCAGAGATTAGTGAGCCGTCTGATCTATCTGTGCCACGCTCGACCCAACATATCTTTTGCAGTGAGAATGTTGAGCCGCTATATGTATGATTCAAAGAAGGGCCACATGGATGCATGTATCAGATTTTGAGGCATTTGAAGAGTGCACCAGCGAAGAGTTCGATCTTCAGGAAGAATGAGCATGTAGACATTGAGGGCTTTCGTGGCGTTGATTGGGCGAGTTGTGCAGATGACAAAAGATCTACCTTAGGATACTATATGTTTGTATGGGGCAACTTGGTCCCTTGGAAGAAGCAAGAAACAATCTATAGTAACAAGATAAACAATAGAGGAAAAGTACATGGTCATGGCTTTAGAAGTTGCTAAGGTGATGTGTCTGAGAGCCTTGTGGATCAAGCTCAAGGTAGACCAAGGAACTGAAATGAAGTTGTTGTGCGACAACAAAATCAACAATCAACATTGCCAACAACTCGATGCAACATGATGAACCAAACAGGTGGAGATTGATAGATTCTTCATCAAGGAAAAACTGAATAATGAGCAACTGGAGCTAAGTCATGTAGTCACTAGAGAACAAGTGGTTGATTGCCTCACTAACGGACTTAGTTCATTAGATTTGTCTAGGTTATGTGACAAGATGGGCTTAGTGGGTATCTTTTGCCCATTTTGAGGAGAAATGTTGAGAATTGGACCTTATTTAGGGTCCTATTGGTAAAAAGGGGAATATTGAGGAATTTTGGGGGTTTATTTGTAAAACATTGTAATACCCTTTTTAAGCCCATGTTGATTTTTTGAACAATTCCTTCTTTTGTTGTTGTGCTTGTTTTCCCTCAATTTCATTTAGTTTAATTATTTTTAAATATATTCGTGTGTTGTATCAAGTAGATAATCCGTTAGATTGGCGCTTAAGTACAATTTAATCTTTTATTAGTTATTATTGTTTGATATAAATAGGGCTTATTATATTTAGAGTTTGGTATGCTATAAGACCGTGGTCTTGAATCTTAGGTTTAGGGCACGGGAGAGATCGCCTACCCCTTGAATTGTAGCTGTTGGGAGAGATCACCTACCTCTTAAATTGTAAGTGCTTATTTTTATGTATTTGAGTTGTGTTGTTTTGTGTTAGTGAAGAAAAATATTTTGTTTACCCAATCTTTGTGAAAAAATCGTCTATGTTCGTCTGAAATTAATATCAGATCTTTAGATTTTTGGGAACGGGATTGTAGAGTACAAGGATAAAACTCACAATTCCAAGTGTATCGTGAGCTAGCTTAGAAGCAATGATGGGATTGCGACATGCAGAGCGGCTAGCTAGGAAGCAAATGATAAGATCACAAATAGGAGTTCCATCCCAAACCTAGCAATCGGGATCGTACAAGAATTCCACATTGATACAATCACGGGATGGCAAAGAGGGGATCATGATGTTTTGCGGCGTCCCTAGTGATCAAGACTCGCGATCCGGGAAACAAACGATAGGTTCATTGTGTAGATATGATGTGATCGTGGCTATAGTACAATACGACCGCTTTATTCAACCTAGCAGGTAAGCAAACATCAGGATTGCAATGTACAATGATCGAATCATGCGCTACAGTCACGATTCGAGGTAACTGGGAAGCCAATGGGCATACAGAGTCCTGCCTTCATGGTCGAGAATCTTCTCGAGAGTAATGACAAATCAAAAGAGTTGATGCTTTGGAGGAGAAAGCCAAATCAGATCTAAAATAGAGGAGCATTTCTCTTCCCTTGAGGGGCAGTTCTCGTACATGGAGGGGGGATTTACGGCCTCGAAAAAATAATGAAGAAGATTGTGGAGTTTGACACAAAACCGTTTCAACTCGCCGCTAGATTGAGCAATGGTGTCTTGAGCAGATGAGAGCAACAACAATATGAAGAAACTGTGTGGCATTTGACAACATCACTGCTTTAGGCGAAACTGGAGATGTGGGACTGTGGAAAGCAATCAGGAGCGATCGTGAGCTGCATCAATAAGAAGGATCACATGACATCAGGGCAGCGTTGCTATTATAGTCCGATCATGAGGCTTAGGATCGAGTGAAGGATTCTGGAGTACATTCGAGCGAAAGCCCTTGGAAGGAATAGCGCGTCATCCAGACGACTGGAACAAATGAAAGCATGTGGGATTGAATGAAAGAATCAAGAGCGGTGTTGAGCGGCTGTATCTCGAGGGACGCACAACATCTCGGGAGGTTTTGAATTAGTGGTAGCAGGTGAAACGGGACTACGTGAGATTTGGGGCTAGAGAAGATTGATTTAAAGGATCTAGGGCTAGAACATGGAACTATGGTGAGCGGGACTCCAACAGAGGGTGGCATTTAACCGCGCCAATGTCTTTTGTTGTTTCGGATTTTCGGGAGAAAGACGATTCATGAGTACTTATGGGAACAAGATAAGTGGAGAAAAGCAGGGCAATTCAGATAAGAGATTGATTTTGACACTATAAAATATTCTAAGTTAGACGAGATGGTAGTGCCTTTCGGTGAATCTAGTTTATTTAAGACTTTGGTAAAGTTCAAGACCACGTTGAGGGCAATTCAGGTCATAGGGCTACGATTCTGGATCGAGTTGTATAACATGAAAGAAACATGATGAAGTTGGCATAGATTACGATAGATCGATTAGATATGGGAGGAGCTATTTGAGTATGTGTTATTCTGGAAGATTGATTTGAAGTCAAGTTACTAGCAGGTTTGAATGCGGCCGAAGGATGTGCATAGGACTACATTTTAAACTCATGAGGGTCACTATAAACTTCTAATTAATTAAAGATGATTGCCAGGTGGTGACACCACATGAGAGTCATACGTTGTGATCCAACTATAATTTTTTTTTACCATCTTGAGGACAATATGCCTTTATGGGAGGGGAGTAATGTTAGATTGGTGCCTAAGGGAGTTTATTATGCTTAGGGTTGTGTATGCTACGAGATTGTGGTCCTGAGTATTAGATTTATGGTTTGGGAGAGATCACCTACATCGTAAATTGTAGGTGTTGGGAGAGATAAACTTATCTCTCGAATTGGAAGTGCTTACATTTATATGTTTGAGTTGTGTTGTTTTGTATTTGTGAAAAAACATATTTTGTTTGCCCTAATTTTTGTAAAAATATCAATATGCCACGCTTATTTTATTTATTTAATGGGTGCATGGCTATCAAAGACATGTGTCTGACATAATTTGTGAAATTTAATTAGATTATTAGAGAGTTTGCCTGACTGACCCTCTAGAAAAATAAAAATTTAAAACCCTAAACATCAATTTTTTTTGCCACGATTTTACTGTATTTGTAAACTACTTGCAATTGCATCTATGCATTATCGTGGAACTAAAAGTTAATGTTCTATGAAGTAACGTCTTACTTTGACTTTGCATGTGTAGTTTATTTTGTTGTGTTTTCATGCTCTTTATTTTCTTCCATTTATTTGCTCTCAGTAATTTGAATTAGGTTTCACCATATTCCCAACACTATGGGGTGGAGAATTTATTGTATTTGATATTAGTGGAGCTATTACTTAAATGGGATCAGTTATTATAAAACTTGTTCAACCATGTGCTTGGGGATGTGTATTTTTACTTTGTCTGCATTACATAATTTCTTGACAAAGATTTAGATGGCTTTTCCAAGTCCGTCATGAAAGGCGGTTGTGCTTAGCAATTGATCTGCTTGAATTTTGTTGATTTTACCATTTTATATATATATATATATATATATATATATTACAATGCACTGGAATTGCATTAAGCAGTTCTTTTTTTTTCTTAACTTGTTTTATATCCAAGCCTGAACATCTCTTGGGATATTATCTTTTAAAAATTGCAGTTTATTGGAAATGTTCATGGAGATGAACCTGTTGGACGAGAATTACTAGTGCGCCTTGCCAATTGGCTGTGTAATAACTATATGAAGGATCCCTTGGTTATCTCCTAGCTCACATTCTCTATCATAATGTTTTTTAATTTGCTTTTTTTTTGCCTGAAGACAAATAAATTAACTTCTTTCATGGATTTGCCTTCAAAAAATAAGATAAAAGCTTCAAAAATGCTTATAAATAATAACAATCTTATTTCAACATGCAAATAGTTTTGTAGTAAACATGTAGCTTTCCAGGATCGCAGAGAGATTTTTTAATTTGAATTTATCTGTCATTATGTTGGTATTGGGAAGTCCAAAACTTTGTACTGAAAATTGGTGACGACAATTTTAGTTCCATCTGAGTGATGTAGTTATTTGTTGGAGCGCTTCGCTTTGCTGATATGATACGACTGTTTGCAAACATTTTTAACTTATGGGATCACTTAGATCATCACCCAGGTAATGTCTGTGGATTCAGCAAAAGCATTTAATTATCTAGGTCCTGTTCATGCTTTCCTAAAGAAACATGTCATCTTTTTAATAAATAAAGGATTTGTAATCTATCTTCTAGCTTGCTTTTGAAGAATTTGCTTGCTGCTTTCTTAACACCCTGTACAATATGGAGAAAACCATTGTGACGAACAGAGTGCCCAGTGCCCATTGTTTTTAATTTTTTGGGGCACTTGCATACATAATAACACACAATTCTTAGGTATTTACATATCTAACACCTAAACTTTCATATTTACATGCATAGCACTCAAATGTTTAATATTGCAACAAAAATACCACATTTACTTATTTTCTTGGAGTGAAAATCATGCATAGGTTTATGATATCAAAACGTTATAAATATAAATATAAAAGTTTAGGTGTTAGATATGTAAATACATAAGAATTGTGCGGTATATCTGCAAAATTCCCTAATTTTTTTCATTCCCATGCATCTTAAACTAGGGAGCATTACGATCTATATTTTTCCAGAGTGGATGTCCGTAGTATTGAAATGCTAGTATTCTAAGTGAGTTAGGATACTATGGGTCATCCCTCATTTCCATATTTCACACAGGGAAATGATACTTTAGTTAGTGATGAGGACTTGTGCTTTAATTGCAGCTCACTAGCTTCAGCATTTCTCAAAACATCTGCTACCGCAATTTTTTAACTCTCTATTTTTTTGCAGTCATCTACACTTATGCTTAGGAGAAAAATAATCTTTCGCTATTACCTCTATCAATCTTGTTTGAGTTAGTTTTTGTACTTGAAAATGAGTCAGCGTTGTATCATATATTAGCTGTTGAAATGTTCTGTATTCCTCCAGAGTACTCTTGCATTCTATGTTAGAGAAGTTTGCTATCTTTATTATCACATCGTTCATGAAAATTGAAAAACAATGCTATCAACAACATTATAAAAAAAAGAAAAAAAGCTTTACTTAAGCCAAAAAAAGAAAAAATGCCAAAAACTTTTTGTTATTATACGCATGCACTCACGCATATGGCCTATATATCTGAAAGTTCCTCCTCGTTGTCTGGGCTGTTTTTCTTCAATACACAGGCAACATTGATTGTAAAAAATGTCCATCTTCACATTCTCCCATCTATGAATCCTGATGGATTTGCTATGAGGAGACGTGGCAACGCAAATAATGTGGATTTGAATAGAGATTTTCCTGATCAGGTGAGTATTTACTTGTTTTATCATTGTGCTTCATTTGCACCTCATGTTTTCAGATTAGAAATGATCATATTTGCATCTGGTTGTCTTCTACATAATTTATACCCTATATGCATTAAAAATTTAATTTATAACTAGTTGTCTGACTTAACAAATGGGCGCAGTTTTACCCTTTGAATGATGTGTTGGCCGAGCGGCAACCTGAAACAAAAGCAATTATAAAATGGGTGGAAGGACGACAATTTACAGCCTCTGCAAGTTTACATGGGGTAATATGATTTGTTTGAAGTTTGGATATTATTTGCTAAATCTGTTCCTTTTTAGTGCACATCAGCATTTCAATGAGTGTTTTTTTCTCTATTCAGTATTATTAATATATTTGTAATTATTAATTTCGTGTTTGAAGGAAACAAAACAAATAATATCGTTTATATCATCTGCTAAATATCCACGTTGGTGTACTGTTTATACTTCTGTAAAGCTTGCCAAGGGCCCTTTTTTCTTCTTAACCTTCCATACCATTTTTTGACTACTTAACATTTCTAAAAATATTTATTAATTAATAACATTAAAATGATGGGTTACCTGGGTTTTTTTTATTCTGGAAGTTAGGAAGTTAGGTATAAGTTATCTGGGTCCTTAGATATAATTTTGTTATATTTTCCACTCCAGGGTGCACTTGTCGCAAATTATCCTTGGGATGGTGCTCAAGACGGAAGGTAGTTGTTATACATAGACTATCTTGTATGTAGCGTAGCTACTTTCTGGACTGTTGATGCTTACTGGCTTTGCTATCACGCTTCATTATTATTTGTTTGCTGTTTAATCAGCTGCTACAATGAATCTCTGTACTGTTTGCTTTTATGAAATGCAGTATTTCCTTATGTCCACACGATTAGCCACTGTATGCTATAGCATATATTATAACTTCGTTTTGTTGCAATGATGAGAAGCTAAAAATGTTCAATGCTAAGGTGGTTTTAAGAAGCGGAGAATTTATATTAGAATACTAGAATATTAATATGCAAATTTCTGAATTAATTGCTTTGATTTTCTTTTATTTACTTTTTTTTTTCTTTTATTATGTTTTTATTTGTTTCCTTATTAGTATATTTTGTAATGGATATTTATACCCCTCTTTGTATCAATAAGATTCACCTTGGGTTCTATTCTAACATGGCATCAGAGCCATGGTTCTTGCAGGCCTTTCCCTGCAGGATTCCTGCTGCAAACCACCCGCAGGCTCACGCCTGATCTAAAAAATCTGCAGGTTCTTGTAGCCGGCCACCTGCAGGTTCTCGTTCCAGCCGCTAATCTCAGAAATCTGCAGGTTGTTCTTCTGGCACTCCTTCTTGCCAGCCTCTCTGCAGGCCTACCAACCGCTCATCTCAGCCTTCCAAGCGCTGGCCTCCCTGCAGGTTCTCCTTTCAGCAGTCCTTCCAACTGTCGGCTGTCTTTTTTCAGCCGCTGGATATCCTTCCACCGACCTATTTTTCTTTCCACCCGACCCGATCTTCCCGGCTGGTGTTTTCGAAGGCAATATTCTTCCAAGCACCCGGAACTTTACAATGTCTCAACAACCTAACATCTCATTTGGCTCAATCGGAGTCACAACGAACTCCTCCAACATTGAGCCGTCATTAGAAGTTGTTCTTGATTCCACCGGAGGATCAATTCCAACCTTCGTTTTTTTTCGTTTTTTTGCAGACTAGAGGATAAGAAAACAACATGAACTTATTGATTACTACACATAAACTAAATGACAATAACTTTCTCTAATGGTCTCAATCTGTGTCTTTGTTCATCAAAGAACGTGGGAAATTTAATCATCTCATTGGTAAGATTCGGCAACCTCCAAATATTGACTCAACATATGGAGTTTCGGAAGTGGAGAATTTTATGATCATGTCGTGACTGATCAACTACATAGAGACTTCTATTGGATGATCATTAATGTTCATTCCGCTAGTGCCCTCTAGACGACAGTCCATGATACCTATTCAGATGTAGGGAATTCTAGCTAACTCTATGAGGTATCTAAAAAAATTAGTGAGACAAAATAAGAATCGAGGACCGTGACCTAATACTGCAATGATCTAATTGCGTTATGGATGAAATGTGATCTGTATTATGACTGCATATTCCAATTTTTGGCAGGACTCAATAAAAATCTTGACAAAGTCCGGGGTCGTATCCTTGGTCGAGATTCTCTTCCTTCTAGTCGCGATGCTTTCACTGAGATTCATTGTGAAGAGAGTCTGAGACTTGTCATGCTTGGTGCGTCCACTCTGTCTGTCGAAGCATCCGCCTTGGTCTCAAATAGTGCTCAACTTCGGGCTGCTCACGCTACTTGTGATTACTGTCACAAACCAAACCACACTCGTGATAAATGTTGGAAGCTCCATGGGAAACTTGCTTTCAAACCTTCGGGCAAATCTTTCAGTGCCAAGGGTCTCGCCATAGCTTCTAAATCCAACACAGTTTGGTCGGCCTCTACCCAAAACAATTTGGAATCCTCCAATTTTCTTAAAAGTCAAATGGAACACTTAATCAAGCTGTTTGGATCTAGTCCACTCTCTTCCGGCTCGTCGACCTCCACGTTCGTCATGGTATCAATCCTATGGTATCACTTCTTTTGCCCATTTTAGTTCATGGATCATTGATTCAGGTGCGATCGATTACATGACTGGAAGCTCTCAAGCCTTCTCGACATATTTTTGCTCAAGAAAAGATTTTGTTGACTTGTCCCAAAGTTTTATTGCTGGTAAAGGGTATGTTGTTTTAACAACAGGTCTAACTATTGAATCTGTGCTACATGTACCTCTGTTGAAGTGTAACCTTTTATCTGTCAACAAGTTGAATAGGACATTGATTGCGTTGCTCATTTTTTCTCTAATATCTGTGTCTTTTAGGATTGTCATTTAAGGAGAATCCTTAAAGGAGAATGTCTTTTAAGGATTGTCATTTTTCTCTTATTCACAGTTACTTATGAGGGTCACCCTCTCACACTCCTAGCTACAACAATAAATAGTGGTTCCTTACTTTGATTGATGATCATACTCAAATGATGCGAGTCTATATTTTAAAAGATAAATCTGAAGTTGCTGTAACTTTTAAAAATTTTTACACCCTTTTGACCCAATTGAAAACTTCTATTCAAGTTCTTTGGACTGCCAATGGTCGTGAATTTTTTAATTCTATATTAGGAGAAATCTTGATAAGAAATGACATCTTACATCATAGCTTGTGTATCGACACTCCTCAATAAAATTAGATAACTGAGAAGAAAAATCGCATCTAATCGACGTTACTTGATTCATTATGTTTCACTTTAATGTCTTAAAATGTTTCTGGAATGATGTCATTTTTATCGTCATTTATCTCATCAATAGAGTTCCCTAAAAAATCCACAACTCCCTTACCCCTTTAACCGCCTTGAGATCGTGCTTTCCTAACAATCAGGTTTTCTCCATTTTAGATCCCAAAATTTTTGGATGCACAACCTTTGTTCGGAACACGGCTCCAACTCGGAGTGAACTTGATCACAGGTCCATAAAATGTGTTTTCCTCGTATACTCTGCCACTCTAAAGGGATATTAGTGCCTTGAACCTACCACAAATAAGGTCTATGTGAGTGATGATGTTTCGTTTTTTGAAAGTGTTCTCTACTTTCCTAACTTGACCTCCAGTGAGGTGGAGCTAGAGTTCTTGAACACTATTCCTTACCCTACCCCTGTGGATGTTCCTCCAACGTCACCTACCATCGAAGAACCCTCTGTCCCTTGGTTCCGCTCGCTTCTCCTACCACCAAGTAACCCTCTGTCTCTTTGGTTCCACCAGCACATCCTCCCAGTCTCCGTGTCTGCACTCGACACACTCGTTCTGATGCACTTATTATGGAGCTCGCTAACCCCTTACTAGACCCTGAATCCCCTTTGGACGACATCCCCAACACTCCTACTTCAAACGAGGAAGTCAATTCCTCTAGTAAGGTATACAATCTGACAGACTCTATTTATCCCATGACAAATTATGTCTTTCTTCGCAGATTATTACAAACCTATAAAACATTTACTGAGACTCTGACCAATCATTGGCTTCCATCTACTATTGAGGTTGCCTTAGTAGATTCAACCTGAAGAGCTGCCTTCATGGAGGAGATGAATGTCCTTCAGCGGAATCATAATTGGGACATTGTTGATCTTCCTCGAGGCAAGAAAACAATTGGATCCCGATGGATTTTTAACATCTAGTTCAAATCTAATGAATCCTTCGAACTCAACTAGGCACGGTTGGTCGCCAAATGTACTCATAGACTTATTGAGTTGACTATGAAAAAAACATCTGCTTCAATTGCTAAATAAACACCATTCGGGTCCTCTTATCCCTTGGTGTGACCCTTATTTCAGTTTGATGTTAAGAATGCATTTCTGAATGATGATCTTACAGAGGAGGTATTCATTTCTCTTCCCACTTCCTCCCTATGGCAAGTATGTAGACTGCAAAAATCCCTCAATGGATTGAAGCATTCACCACGAGCATAGTTTGAGAAATTCACAAAGGTGGTGAGAAGCCATGAATTCACTCAGGCTCAATCAAACTACACTCTCTTCTTCCGACATTTCTCCAACGACCAGATAACTATCCTTTTTGTCTATGTTAACGATATTGTTCTCACAGGTAATGATCTATCATTATTGGAGTCTTTGAAAGACATTTTTGCTGCTTCTTTTGAAATGAAAGCTTGGAATCTCTCCGGTACTTCTTATGCATGGAAGTTGCTTGGTAATCACAGGGTATTTGTCTGTTTCAGTGGAAATATGTGATTGACCTTTTGACAGAGAACAGTCTTCTCCTGTGCAAACCAGTGACTGTCCAGATGGATCCCAAACTTCTTAATATTCCCAATGCAGTCCTTGTAAACAAGAGTCACCACCAACGCCTTGTGGGGAAACTCATCGATCTTGCCCATACACGCCCCGTCATATGTCGCGCAGTTATGATAGTCAATTTATGCATGATCCTTATAAACATCACCTACAAGCTGTCCAACGGATTCTCCACTATTTCAAAGACACATCGAGTTTAGGTTTGTTCTTTTCTCGCCCTACCTCTCGTTCTATTACAATTTACACAGACGAAGCTTGGATTGGGTCCGTCCATGATTGGCGATCTACCTCGTGATATTGCTCATTTGTGTGGGGAAACCTAATCTCATGGAAAAGCAAGAAGTTGTATGTAGTTGCTCAGTGCAGAAGCCGAATTTCGGTCCATGTCCCTGAGAATTTATGAAGCTCTGTGGTTACGCATCATGTTTCACGAATTACGTATGACAGTCTCCGCTCATCTACAGTTATTTTGTGATAACAAGTTTGCCATTAGCATTGCTCACACCCCGGTCCAGCATGATCGCACCAATCATGTTGAGATTAACCATCACTTCATTAAGGAAAAGCTCGAGTCCGGGGAAATTTGTGTTCCGTTTGTGCCCTAAACCCTAAACCCTAAACCAACTACCAGATATTCTCACAAAGAACCTTCCCTGCTACTGTTCGATGATTTCAAATTCAAGTTGAACATGATTGACATCTATGTTTCAACTTGATTCAACTTGAGGGAGAGTATTAGAATATTAATATACAGATTTCTGTATTAATTATTTTGAATTCTGTATTAAATCTTTGGCTTGATTCCTCATCTCACTTTTCTTACTCAATCAATCTCACCCTAATCACCACTCCTTCAAGGCCAGCTCGTTTTATAGTCCCTCTCTTTCTCTTTCTTTTAAATTATTTATTTCATCACAAGTATCTCACGACGTAATTGCACATGATTCCTATGCACAGCTTTTTTGACAAGATAAGGAATTTATTTGCTTAATATTTTGTGCTTTTTTGGTGCAATGAACTCCTTGAAACATCCATGCATGCCTTTTGTTTGGCATGTTTGACGTAAAGGCTTTTCACCATGTGCTCTGTATTGCACCCAACTTCTTTTTTATTATAACGGGGCGGTTAATGTCGCTCATCGTGGCTTGGTTACTGCCCAAATACAGGTTACTTAGGGTGATGGGAAGACCTGATACATTAGATAGTTCCTTTGCAGGAGTGGCACTCTTTGCATAACACCATATCCACGATTTTGCAGCCTAACAACTTTCCACTTGACCTCTTTGTACAAGCTCATCATTTGTCACTAGTATGTTTCTAACACGACGAATTGCTTGTGCAAGATACCAGTCATACTGGCCATAGTAGGCATATTTTAATTAAAACTCCCTCTCTTTTGATTCTTCATGGTGTGAATCAGGCCTCAACTCATTATGCGTCTGCCAGGGTGAGCCTTGTACCATTTCTTATAGTTTAAGGTGTAAATTGGAATTCAATCTACTACTACATCGACCAATGTGAGCCTTGTTGCCTTCTTGACATAAAAATAAAATGGAAGTTTCAGGGAGATGTTCGTTTGGAATTTATTTAGAGCTTGTCTTAAACCTCCATCGTTTGAAACATGCTCGACTCTACCATGATATTTGTTGGGATGAGCCTTGGAGCCATTTTCTATGGTTGAAGTCATGTCTCAAGCCATTTTGGCTTATGCTGGGATGAGTTTCGGGGCCTTCTTAACATTGAAAAAAATCAGAAAAAATTTATCAGGAGATTTTCTCTATGTTGCGAGTTTGATCACTGCATGTATCAAACCTCCATGCTGTGAATTATGCCTCACCCCACTATAACATCTACCAAAGTGAACCTTGCAGCCATTTCCTCTGACAAATCATGTCTCACCCCATTACGATATCTATTAGGGTGAGTCTTATAACCTTATTGATATCAAGGCTTCAAAGATTAAAGCAGGTGATAATCATTTCTTAGCTCACTTTTCAATCCATCTTTGGCGTTTAAGAAGAATTTTACAACAAGCATTAAAAAAAAAAAAAAAAAAAAACATTAATGGCACCAAGCTTGTGCCTTTGCTCAACTCTTCTAGCTTACATTTACTTAATCTATACCTAAATCATTAAATTTTCAATAATTTTTTTTGATTTCTTAAGTATTTGAACTGTTTGGCCATTGACAATCATGGTGCATTCATATTGAAAATGCTTTCACGGCTGATTGTATGTACTGTTTGCATGAATTTGAGCCGCAAAACTTATGAATCCTTTGATTTTTTAATGAAGTACTAAATTGAACCAAGTCTCTAAACGTGATTAAAAAATGTGAAGTGGCTTTACTCCCGAACTCGTCAGTAAAAAAAAAAAAAAGATACAGGTTTTAAACGTTTACAACAATCCATATATTCCAAGTGTAAATACATTGACCTTCTGCTAAAGAAACATATGATAAAACAAACTTCATGTAATAGAGCACTTTAATTTGCCTCAAAAAGCATGCTTTAAAAGGTGTTCAATGGTTCAACCTATTAAGTATCTATAAATGAAGCATAAACATGAATAATGCTGCTAATGAATAGATGGTTACATGAATGCCTCAAAATTTGTACAAGTACTCTCTTGAAAGCTAAATGATCTTTAGGTTAACTTGAGGGATTTTAGTATGTTTGAGGCAACCCAAGAAGACTTTTATGCCCTCCCTAAATAATATATCACGGAATTGGTTACTCAAGAACCAAATTATCATAATACCACAGGTCTCAATTCAAGAGCGTAATGCTAACCCAATGGATCAAATAAATAAACCAAGAGTTGACTTTTATCTTCTAATCTCTCAATTTAAGTCAACGATCTTGGTCAGTCATTAGTTCAATATACATGCTAAATTATATGCTAATTTGAAAATCAAAATCAATGAGTTTTATCAATTAGGTTGCTTTGACTACAAAACGACATTGCATGACCCACTAATCAGGATGTTTTGCCTATAGGGTGAGGTCATAAAGCTCACTTTTGGATAGATTCTAATATTTGAGTTATAATTCTGACGTGCAAGCATACCGAAGGTTCATATTGTAAGAATGGTCTCTTGAGCTACTCACAACTAGTAATTCATAAACTTGAAATCAAGCTAATTTGAAATATTAGGCATAAGTCAAGTCTAGAAATGAAAACCATTGGATCACCTTACATATAAGGTAAAACTGTAAGATCCATCATTGGACCTTCGTCTTTATTGAGGTTGTAAGTCCAACTTATGGGCCTTTTATAAAATGTAAATACTATCTCAATTAATTTGGGCTTTCTATATGCAAGCCTTATCCCAATTAATAAGTGCCTTCTAATAGATTTAAACCCCGACCTAACCTAAATGCAAACCATTTTTTATGCTAGCAATTCCACCAATCAAAATCAAGCCACCAATAAAAATTATGCCAAATAAAATCCCACCCATCTTAGCATATTGCAAGTAAAATTAAAACTAATGAATAACTGATTTTCACACTATACATTTGAGTTATTGCAGTCAGGTCTAGTACTTCTGAACCTTAAATGCAATGCTCTGTGCCGTTAAACCGTTCAATAAAGTTGGTGCGGCCAATCTTCTTTCAGCGAAGGAGTTGATGTTAAAATTGAAAGTATGTCTTTTAGACCTAGTTTCATCTCATTTGCTTGTGATACCTGAACCAAAGTTGCCAAGCAGGCTTCAGAAACGTGACTTACAACTCTTTGATGTTGGACGGATGGTTAGATACATCGGTATACGTGAGATAGTGGAAAGATTCTATAGTGGAAGCAAAGAATCTGGAGTGGGTTTATTTCCATTCCCCCATTTATTTCTCATTAATTCACTCTATACCTAATTAGTAAAACTGATCTCATGGACCCTTATTAGCCAAGACTGTTCTCCTGGAAGTGAGAGAGGTAATTAACTATAGGAGTTTACCACAATCAAAACAAATCCCGACACAAAGAGAAATTTGATTAAATTGAACCTAATATACATGAGGAACAACTACTCTTGAACTCTCTTATTTATACTCTTGAGGAAACTTACAAAGAAAGGTCCTAATTTTTCTAAGCAACTAGTCGATACCTCTTCATGGCAATTATTAGCACCTTCCAAGAGCTTCTGGGATTATTGGCTAGATTCAAGAGGCTTATGAATCCTAATGGCTTCATCAATAACAACTCATTTGGGTGAGGGAAGTAGATCAAGGCTAACAACCTCAAGATTAGTGATGTGAATGCTGTATTCACTTTCTCTATCATCAAGAGTGACAAGAGGTACTTAGTTGTCCCTTCTGAACCAACCAAACTCTTAAGATAGGGTTGGATAACTCATACTATTCAAGAGAGAATGAACAAGCAACACTCTTTTAGAAGAGACTATATGATTAAGATCAAATTTCATGCCTTACAGTTGTGGCTTTAGCTTTTGCAAACTCTTTTTCCCTAGCAAGCTGATAAGGTAGATGATTAGATCACGCGCCCCCTCATATATTTTTGGGGCATTTACGTACATACCACAATTCTTATGTATTTGCATGTCTAATAATTAAACATTTTATATTTACATGCATACCACTCAAATTTTTATCATCACATAAAAATTGTCATCATCACTACATTTTTAAAAGTGAAATACAGCTTTTTATGCATAGGTTTACGACACCAAAGTGCAATAAATGTAAATATCAAACTTTTGATAGTAGATATGTAAATACATGAATTGTGTGGTATCTATGTAACTTTCCGTATGTTTTCTTGTATTTTCATGTAATCATATCTATTTACCAATGTTTGTTTAGTTTCAGAGAGTCTTTCCTTTTGTTATGCTATGTTCTCTCGCTTTAGTTGGATGTGATGCTTTGCGAACTGCAAATAATGTATTTTGTATGCATACATGCAAAGAAAAATGGCATGTTTCATGTGCTTTAAGATTTTTTTATAACCAGTGACATTTTCCTAATTGAGAAAGATTCATGTATCTCTCTGATTATTTGATTCCTACAAATATCTGTTATATTTGCTTGTTTTAACAATGAAATCTTCAGTTCTAGGAAGGAATATTTTGCATGTCCTGATGACAAGACATTCCGCTACATGGCAAGTGTGTATAGCCGCTCCCATTATAACATGTCCTCAAGTAAAGAGTTTGAAGGAGGGATTGTAAATGGCGCACTTTGGTATGAAAAGGGAACCCACTTCCATTTCTATTCTTCTTTGATGACTTAATTAGTATTGCCTGTATCCTCATTTTGTATGTTTTTTATCATTAAATTTTTTTTTTGTATGAGTATCATAATTATGGATGCTTGTTTATTTTATTACTATTAGTTTGCAGGTATCCTATTTATGGTGGCATGCAAGACTGGAATTACATAAATGGTGGCTGTTTGGAGTTGACATTAGAGATAAGTGATGAAAAATGGCCTAAAGCTGATGAGGTGTTGTTATTGATCTAATTTTTAGAATTCAGCTCTTTGTTTTATTCTTGTGGCAAATTTTAACTTCATTCTTTTGATTGTTAAAAGGATGCTCCAAAAAAATTAATGATTAATGCCAAAATGATCCACAGAGTTTTTAGGTGTGTTAATTGTAGTCCAGTACTTACTCACGCCTTCAATTTAGTCACCTAATTCATAAAATCTAAGTAAATTTGGTCCAATCATCAATTTTATCGTTTATTTTGACATGAAATAGTAGGGGAAAGCTTTTCATGTGACTTTTAGGGTCAATCTCATTATTTTGAGCTAGTATTAAGTATTGAGATTGACTCAAAACAGTTCAAAATGCCCTTAGAATAAGTTTCCCTCCACCAAGTTCCATTCAAGGAAATGACGAAGCTGATTGTATGATCAAATTGTGGTTTGCTCGCTGATTTTGGTCTGGGGCGTATCACATATCAATGAAAACTAAAAAGGTACAATCAATTTGTTGGGCCAACCGGTTCACAAATTGATCAAATCAAGTGAAAATCCAGAAAATTGAACCAACAGGACCTTAGTTGAGATTGATCCAAACCGTACCGAATTGTAATTTGATTCAATCAGTTTTGTTTTGAGCAAACTAAAATTTTGTATTGTACATAAAATTACTAAAAATTTGTATTGGATCTAAAATTAATAAAAAATGTGGTTCTATTTTGAGATATTATCCTCACCATGGCTTTCTTCTAATGGACCGTGAGATTGACGAAATGGTGGAGGCGTACTACATGGAGTAGGTTGAAATGAATTTAATTTTCCGATCCTATTTTTATTTGATTTTTTTGCTTTATTTGGGTTAATGAAAAGATCAAAACCTAAATGAAAATAAAAAACCAAATTCTAAAATTTTAAAACAAATCGTTAATTCAAAACCGAACTAAATCTACTAAATACCTCCATTTTGATTCGATTTTTCTGTTTTGACCAAATATTGCACAACCTACTAATTTGTCATTGATTTAGGATAAAATTGGCATTTGGATGAATAATTTAAAGGAAGAATTATATACGTACCACTCAATTCATATGTCTTGAGATATCTAGCTCGAAAACGTCAATTTATATATATATATATTAAAACTTAAAATAGTGGTATTTTTTATGTGATATGAAAGATTTGGGTGGCATAAATGTACAAAACAGAGTTTAAGTGTTAGATATGTAAATACATAGGAATTGGGTGGTATGTATGTAAAAACCCTTAATTTAAAATGTTAAAAAAATAAACAACTATCATTCCCTTTAGATAACATGGCATTTACATTGCAATGTCTACGAACCAACCATTTTTATAGCCGAACAATATGAATAGCTTCCATTTGCTTTATTTATATTAATTATAGTAATTAAAATAATATAACTTAAATAATGTATTGTGTGTGTGTATATATATATATGTATGTATGTATGTATTATAAAATTGTCGGCATGGCTTCGTGCTCCTCTGTTAGGGTTCTCCATAAGGCGAAACCCTAGTTTTCTGCTACACGGATCTCCCATTTCTATTCCCTGCTTCGTCCTCGTTGACGGTTTCGCGTGTTCCTTGCTTCGTCTTCGTCAACGGGTGCTCGGGTGCTCGCGTCTACTTGGTCTTCGTCGATGGGTGCTCGCGTCTTCGCGTCCCTTCTTCCAATCCTGACGACGAGGCAGGCCGAGTTATCACATTTCTTTCCAGACGACGTCCTCGTCTGTCCAGGACGCCTCCTTCACAGTCCTCTAGTCTCGGTCTGGCGACAAAGTTGTTGCTCTGCTCGCTTGGTCGCGTTCGCACTGCTCTGTTCGCATTTTCTTTCAGACGACATCTCCCTGCTTCTTGTCCGACAGAATCTTGTCGGCAAAGATGGTTATCCTTATGCTACTGCACTTGTCGGCAGAATCAGAGATTGGTTTTCATATAGGTAAATCTTGCAATGTTCCCCAATCTTTTCACGATGCTCTTGAAGGTGGTGGCGATCACACCTTCATAAAAAAATTGGGGAAAATAAATGGGAAGCCTGCTCTTATTTTTACAAAGGTTGAAACAAGTACTCTCGCGTCCTCTTGGCGTTTTGCTCTAGTGAGAAAATTTCTTTATGGTAACCCAATATTGGAGATCATTCGAAAAGGGTTTGGGTAGTTGGAATATTTGTTTACTTGACAGTCGATACATATTGATTCAGTTGTCTCATGATGTTGATTATACCCGTATCTTTTATTGGAAAATTATCAAGATCGACAACCGTTATATGAAAATTCTGAAATGGATTGTAGATTTCGACCGAAAGTTGGAGTCCCCTATCATTCCAGTTTAGATAAAATTTCTGGGGTTAAAATTACATGTGTTCAATTTGGAAATTTTCTACTTCTTAGCAACTGCTTACGGTAAGCATCTCAGGGTTGATAGTCCTACGCTTGCTGTCACCATACTCTTTGTGGCTTGTGTGTTAGTTGAGAGAGATATCATTCAACCAGCTTCAGATGTGATATGGATTGACACTATGTTACTCACAACGGGTATTGGCAAAATGTTGAAATCGAACCACACCCTCCTTATTGCTCTTGTTGTAGTATGTTTGACCACAACTCTACTATTTCCTATCGTTTGCATCCTCACATCCTCTCGTTTACATCCTCATCTAAGACCGAATATCACAAAAGAACAACCACCTATTATCCCAGTTGAGAAGACGCAATCTAATCCTCTTCCCAACACCGCATTCCTGAAGAAGAACAACATACTACAACTACAGATCCAATTGTGCTTATACCATCCACTGTTATTGAAGAAGTCTCCCTCACATGTCAAGACACACGAGAGTGCTCATTTGATCTAATAGCAGATCAACCGGTACAACATGTTGCTTCTTCTAATGTTCAACAATCTGCACATCTCCAGCACACAGTAGATCAAGATAAGGTGAGTCAATCTTCGGAAGATGAATGACAAGTATATTCCAGAAGGAATAAGAAGAATGGAGGCCGACTCCAGCTAAGGAACATATTGGATGATACATTGGTATTGGATGATACATTGGTTACCATTGATTATTAATGGCAATGACAATCATCTTACCAACTTATTAGCTTGCTTTTTCCCTAGAACCAGAGATAGAGACAAAACCAAATTGGGTTGCTCTCTAGCCACCTGATACTTTGTATTTCAGCATTTTTAGGCTTTTTCTTTATGTCTCTGTTGTATTTTTCTGTATTTTCTAGTTTTAAAATCACTTGTAGTTTTGGTGTGAACTGGGTGCCATTTTTGGGCCCTTCAACACATTGTATCTGTATCTTTCTCTAGTTAATATATTAGTCTTTTTGGGCTTTCTAATATATATATATATATATAGAGAGAGAGAGAGAGAGAGATAATATAAGGAAAGGTACAGATAGGTTGGATGAAAGAGTACAAATTGACACTCTAACCACCCGACATACAACACATGTAGGAAATACATGCATACCCAAAAAAACTAAGATTAAAATGTAAACATATGAATTAATCGCCAAAAGTCTGCCAACTCAGTTAGTTTGCGAATGATCTAATTTAGCATTGTCTTTGTCTCTGGTTCTAGGACGGGAGTCAGCTAACAAATTGTTAAGTTTGTTGTCATTACCTGAAATAATCAATGTTTCATCCATCAAGTTTGGTAGTAGACCTTCATTCTTCTTCTTCTTCCTAGATGTATAAATCTGACATTCCTCATCCGAAGATTGGCTCATCTGACCAGTGGATTGGTCCAAATATTGCCAGACAGGTGTGGGCTGTTGAACATCATGAGTCTCATGTGCCTGACTAAGAGTAAAAACTTGCTCAATCTAATGATGCGGTAGAAACGCAGTAGAAATATTGTCACCGGTTACATCAATGATAGGTTCTAGTGCAGATATATATATATATATATATATATTACTTATGAGATGCACATATTATATACACACATAGTTTGCATGAATATGTGTTTGTATGTGTCCAGACTCACGTATGATGTTTTAGATGTACGCTATACTTAATTTTAATAATTTAGAAAAATATTCGATTATTTTATCTCATATAAAGCCAATAATATTTTTTATAAAATATATTACGTCAAAAGAATTTTATTTATTAACATATTCTACATGTAAATATGTGTAAAAATACATTTGTACCCGTATGTGTGGTGTATGTGCTATACTTATATTTTGACATTTATTGTGGCCATTTTACTTGAACTTGCACTTTCTCGGAATCTGACAAAAGCAAATAGAAATTACCACCAATAAACAATATAAGAACTCTCTTAGAAAAGACTTCCCTACCAATGGTGGGAAGTGCCAATCCTCACCACTTTCAAGCGAACTAACAAGTTCATGGCTAATGCAATATATTTCTCCATCCACATAATTAATAATACTTGATATTTCTAGTATAGAGGAATGGAATTACTTGAAAGTTTCCTCACATTGGCTTAAAATTAGCAGTGTTTTTTTTTTTTTTTTTTCAAGCCCTTTCTTCTGCTTTCTCGTGTGCTAATGTAATTTGTATAGATCTGCTAATTTTAATTTTAGGGCATTTACATACATACCATCCAATTCCTATGTTTTTACATATTTAACACCTAAACTTTACTTTTTTCATTAATACCACCCAAATTTTTCATATCACAACAAAAATACAAGTATTTTAATTTTCAAAAAGTGAAATACACATTTTCATGGATAAATAATGTGGCCGATATATGTAAAAGTTGAACTTTAGAGGCTAGCCATGTAAATGCCGAGGAATTAAGTGGCATGTATGTAAATCTTCCTTTAATTTTATGCATACATTGTCGAGATGAGTTGATGCATCTAATACCACATTTCTTGGTCTCTACAATATACAATGAGTATCAATTTGTACATAAATGGTTGATGGTTTTGATGAATTTTGGTTGCTTGTTTTAGAATCCTTTTTTATTTTTTCCCCTTCTCTATTACTCGTGCAGCTGCCAACACTTTTTGAATACAACAGAATTAGCATGCTAAATCTCGTTCGTAGTCTTGTAAAGGTAGATGCTTTAAATTCTCTGATATTTTTCAGTGTTTATTTAAAAGTTCATCTCTGTCTCTAATGCTGTTAGAACTGTTATTTGAGGTGTTCATCTGCATTATAATGAATCTCTAGCTGTATTTAGTTTCATGCACTGATGAAGACAGTTAATGTTTTTCCCTTGTTATGCAAGGAATTTTGAAGTAATGCACTTGAGGAATGAGTACTTAGCGCTGCAGTAGTGTATCAAACTATCCTTTACAACTAGCTATTGTTATGGTTTCGTTCAATTACTAGCCTGTGCTCCTGTAGGAGAAGAATTGTGAGTACTGCTATTGTGTAGTTGGTAGTTCGCTTGATCTCCTGCCTCCACTCTCATGTGGACCTGAGAAGTTTCAAACCGGTCCAAGGGGGACCGTTTCAAGTAATTTTAACGGTTCATATTTAATTTTGTTTGGACTATAATTAGGTTCTTTTTTCTTTGGAACATGTAAATATGTAGCTGGTTTTGAAATTTTTGTTTATTTCATGCATTTTGTTCGAGTTTCTATCCTAAGGTTTGTTGTATCCTTCTTCTCATGTAAGTGGTGTATCTGAAGCTTGTTTATGATGAGGTGGGGAATCTCCCTTGGCAATCGTGCTCGCTGATATTGTCATTTTTTGTTGTGTTTCCTGCTTTCTTCTTCCCGTACAGCAGCCAAAATTACCTTTTTACCTTCCAATCTTTGCCAATTTCACATTCTCTTTTTGTTGCCATTTTATCACATCTCATTGCTAGATCTAATCGTCAAATACTAGGAATTGGAAATCTCTGTTATTTGCTATTAGAGCCATACAAGCCATAAGTCTTTAGGAATTATTTTTTCTCCATTCCAAAGTCTGAACGCATGACCTAATTCACCATATCAAAGAACTTATCTTAACTAAATCGCCTCTCCTTTTCTAGGTTGAAACACTAATTAGGGGAAGAGACACCATCCACCAAGGAAAAACACACAAAGGGGTGTCCAAGAGCTCACAATGGAGGATATGCAGAGAACAATTCTCCAACTACAATTAATGTTTGCTGAATTTGAAAGAAGATAACCGGAAAGGTCACCTATTGCCATATTGGTGACTCATCGGATCGAGGGAGAAAGTTAACAACCTCTTTCAATAAGAAGTTTCAAGTAATGAAAAGTCAATGCTTCGATGATTTAACATTGAATATCAGAAAAGAGGCAAGGTCTTTTATGTGAAGGTCGACTTGCCGTGCTTTGATGATCGTATAGATTTAGATGAGTTCATTGAATTGCTCCAAATTTTGGAACAAATTTTTAAGTGCAAACATCTTCCAAACTCATGAAGAGTGTTTCCTTGTGGTGGAAAATTTAAATCCCCTCCGACAATGTAAAGGAGAAAGTAAGATCACTACATGGTTTAAAATAAAAAGAGAGATCCAATGCAAACACTTTTTATGCATTATTGATAGGATTTTTTCCTTAAACTCTATAATTTGCATTAGAGATTTATTTGTGGAGATATACCTTGTTGAATTTGAACAACTCATGTTGAAATGTGAGTTGGAGCTAGAGAAACGCGCGGTGGAGAAGTATTTTAGAGAGTTAAAATTATCTGTTCGAATTGCGGTGCAATTGTAGCTATTTTGATCCTTACGCACAAACTCTAGTCTTGAAGGTGGAGAAGCAATATTGTCACTCAGGAGCTGCCACACTTTAGGATCAAGCAACAAGGTTACACCTGCCAAAGCACCTAAATCGGCTCTATGTGAAGAGAAATCAATCCATGGTGGAGAGTAGATGAGTGGATCTAGCATTTCCAAGTTCTTCATAACTGAGAAGTGTAACAACTGCTATGGTTTTGAGCACATACAATTACATTGTCCAAATAGGAGTAAGATCTCTTTTATTGAGCAATCAGTGGTGGAAGAAGTGAATAATGATATTGGAGACACAAGAAAAATGAGAATGTGCGGGAATGATTTCAACTTTTTATTGATGAGAGAGAGATGTTAAAGGCTCGACAGATCCTTTAAACTAAGCCTATCTGAGATCAACAATAGTTGCTCCGCAATATCTTTCATACCTGATGTATTGTGAAGGAAAATATGTGCAATCTTATCATGGAAAGATGTATTTGTGAGAACATGGTGTTAACTTATCTTGGTGCAATCTTATGTGCAATCTTATTATCGAAAGATGTAGTTGAGCCTTACAATACAAAATCACACCCAATTGTATTACTTATCTTGGTTGAAGTGAGAGAATGAGATCATCTTTTTATTAAAGATGTCTTATGAAGTTCTTTATTAGAAATAAGTTCTAGAGCCAGATGTGGTGGAATGCAGTACTTATGGATGTTCGTCTAGGACATATATGGTTGTGTTTCAAGTGGGAAGATCCAGTGAGCCAACCAACTCTTCCTCAACAGGATTTGCCTCCAATTGATGTGGGGGCCAATCCAAAGTTAACCTAGGTTATAGATATTTGTTTTTTAATGTGTTATCATCAGTTTTTTGTTGTTTATGTTGGGACAACTGTCGACATCCCCTATTTTTTTGTTCAAGGCCGTGTCCAAGTGCGAATGGTGCCCCGACGATTGGTGCTCCTACTGTATCTCGTTCCCGATGTGGTATTTATCTCTGACTTTTCTTGCCCCACATTAGCCCCATCACTCCCGTCCTCCCATTCCCTGCGGCAACCGCTCGGAATAGCCTCCTTTTGTTGTTTTCTTCTCTTTTCTCCTTGCCGCAACCACATAGAATAGCGTCCCGTAGTTGCTCCTTTGTTGTCCTCCAGCATAACCAGTTACCAACCACCTCTTGTGTTATTTCTTGTTGGCTCAATTCTTTCTCAACCTTTCTGCATCGCTCTCAGTCGCCGTTCCTAGCTGCCGCCATTCAGGCTGTTTTCCTGCTATCCAGTCACCCCTACTCGCTACCACTCCGATAAAATTGCTCAACCGCTATTATACTTCATCCCAACACCCATATCATCATTCTTGCCGCTTTTCACCGCTTTCGAACCCCATAGTCAACCACCATCTCCCCTGGGTCGAACCCTAGTATGAGTTTGTGTGTCGTGTCTATTATTATTTTCTTTTTCATTGTGTTGGTCTTAACCGCATATCGGCTTTTCATTAATAACATTTTTTTATTTATTGTTATTTGGGTTAACTCCGGTATCATTTTGTATCAGAGCTAGCATAACTTTAATCATATCTTGAGATTTCTAGTACCCACCACTAACCAATCCTATCTCCATAGAAAAATCCTTCTCTTTGCTAATTTTTTAAACGACCAAAAAAACATTTTCTTACCCGCCTTACATCATCTCTATACACCCTCTTTCGTCTACCCAAGCCAAAACCCCAACCACGCTATCGAAAAGACAATTGTCGGAGACCTGTTTGGGAGGAAATGCCACAATGTCGTTCATGAGAAATCCACAAAGCGATGTCTAGGAATCTTTTATAAAGGATTGCTATGGAAACCCTCCAACTGCAACAATGGTTTGCCGCGTTCGAGAGGAGACCATTCAACGGTCACACAAATTTTATTTGATTCCCCGAGATGAAGAACCATTGCCTCAAAGATTTGACATGAAATATTAGAAAATCCAGGATTTTAAAGTAATTATCATATCTTTATAGTTACAGGGATCCAAATTTGTTCATGGAGTAGCTCTGGACATTGGAATGTGTCTTTGAGTGCCAAAATGTCCTACAGGACAAAATGGTGAAATTAGTTGTCAGCAAGTTAAAGAAGAGGGCATCTTTTCGGTGGGAATACTTGAAGATTATTTTGACAACGATAAAGGAAGAGTAAATTTACCAGATAAGATGAAATGAGAGATACAACGCCAATATCTCCCAGTTCTTTACAGTCAAGATGTTCAGATCCTTGCTTTAAAAGTTGAGAGACAAAATCACCAGACGACCGCCACATTTTATAGGTAGAGTTCAACCTAGGATCAAACAACAACAATACACTTAGCAGACCATCCAAGCCGATCCTAGTTAAGGAGACACTAGTTCAAAGTGGGGAACATGTGGAACTAATACACATTCCAAAATCTATCACAACCAGGAAGTGTTTCTATTGCCACGAATTTGGGCATATTGAATCAGATTGCCCAACCAAGGAGATGAGCTCCTCCACTGAGCATGGAGTGGATGAAGAAATAGATAGCGACATAGGAAAGGATGAAGATATCAGAGATGAGCTTTGGCTTCAAACCGATGAACAAGATAAACTAGTGATTCAAGATGAGTCCACGAAAGAGACTCCAATTGGATTAGTCAAGGTTTCTAGAAGTTAGCAAGTTTTAAGAGTCTATACCTAAGAGGGACATTCCGACTGACAATTTATCTATTGTGTGGTTACCCTTGAAAGTAGAACAACTTATCAAAAATGAGATGATTGTGAGTTACATTGTTGGGAGACTATGTGGAGTTATTCGGATATTAAATTTAGTTTAGCGGTGTACCCACAAACAAATGACCAAACTAGAGGGATGAACCACAAATTTGAAAATTGTCTATCCCTTGGTGGGGAAAAAAATTCTACAATAGGAATAAGAAAAGACCTTTCCCTAGTGGTTACTATTGAGAGTTGCCCAGCCCGTCATAGATTGTCCCAGAGTTGAATCCCCCTTACATACTTTTTTATCAGATATACTCAGACGAGCACGAGAACTGGGTGAACTAGTTTGCATATTTGATGGATCAAGACCTGATTTGTGAGAATACTTGTCTTTCTATAATGTCAGATTAGGTTGTGTCAAAAGAGACATATACCTATTCTATCACGATGTGCTTTGGAATGACAATATCTACATGATTGACTTTTTAAGAGAAGATTAGAACATTTCTGCTACCTTCACCATGTCTAACTTGACCCCTTATTACGAGGAAACGTATTCTTCGACGGATGAGGTCGATGTTCCCTTAACCCCGGGAGACTGACAAGAATGTAGACTTGTTGTGGGGGGGCTGAACAAGACCATCATGGGTCCTGCATCAGGAATTCGAGTGGGTTGGGTTTCTTTCCACCCTTAGATTGGTCGTTTGGTTCAAGTAGGAAGGTCCAGGGAGTGGGTCGGCCTTCACAGGATTTGTTGCTAGTTGACGTGGGGGACAATCCCAAGTTACCTCAGTTTAATATATATATAATATATATATATATTTAGGGTGTGAGTCCGATTTTTATTGTTCTTCTGTCAGGATAGCCTTTGTCGTTGACCTTTTTTTCGTCTAGAACTGTATCTAAGGGCGCCACCTAAGGGCGAGGGGCGCCCTGATTGTATCTCGTTCCGAGGTGATGATTCTCCTTCAATGGTCGACTGGTGCTCTGGTTGTAAGGGGTATTTATCTTGAACTTTCTTTGCCCTGCTTCCACCCCATCACCACCCCTTCCCCGCTGCAGCCGCCCGGAATAGACTTTCTGCAGTTCCTGCTGTCCAGCTTCCCCCTCCTTGCCACAGCCACATAATAAAACGTCCCATAGCTAATCCTTAGCTTTCCTCCTGCAGAACCAGCGGCCAGCCTCCCCTCATGTTGTTTCTTGCAGCCTCCACCCTCTCCATTCTTCCTGCATCACTCCCAATTGCCGTTCCTTGTTGCCGCCATCTCATGCTGTATTCCTTCAGCCCCCCTTACTCGCTGCTACTCCCAAAAGAACTGCTCCAACCATTGTTAAACTTCATCCCAGGCCCATATCATCATTACTACAACTTGTCACCTCTTCCAAATCCTATAACCGACCACCACAACCCCTGGATCGAACCCTAGTGTGAGTTTGCTTGTCATGTCTGACTATAATTTCCTATTTGATTTTCAATAATAATATTAGTTTGTTATTGATTTTGGGTTAACTCTGGTGTAATCGTGACTATAATACTCCCCATAAATAGTCCATGGATCATTTTAGCCATTTTATCTTTTATAAAATTATCTCTCACTAAGTATGCCTTACATGCAAGTGAAACGACGAAATATAAGGTGTTTATATGAGAGTGGAGTTGGTTTGCGATGGATGGTAACAACCAACAGTGATGCAAGTGTGCACATGTGGAGGGAAACTAGATGTTTTCATGAAGTTGGTGTTAGTGATAGCAAAAAAAAAATAAAATCACCCTCCTGATTTTTACATAATATATTTTTAATTGTGACCTTAGTTGTATTATTGCAGACGAAGAAATATGATAATTTTATGTAAGTTTTCCATTTCATTCAGCACCATGTAGCAACTTATGCAGTACATATTTTTATTTGTTCATGGAAGCAGTACGCATTTGGTGTTCGAAGACAATAGACTCTTTTCCTTATCTGGAGTCTGCTTCATATAGTAAATACATTTGATCCTTATATGTAGAATCTTTAATAAAACTGATCTCTCTCATTGTATTTCCTGTGACAAAACTAATAATTAGTCCCATCCCATGCAACCAGCAATGAAATATGTACTTCATAAGTGGGAAAAATTTACATACATACCACTCAATACTTACGTATTTACATATCTAACACCTAAACTTCAATTTTTACACATAAATCATCTTACCTAAGTATGAAAAGGTATATTTCACTTTTTAAAAATTAAAATAGTGGTATTTTTGATGTGATGTGAAAGATTTGGCCATATGGGTGATGTAAATGTAAAACCAAAGTTTAGGTATTGGGTATTTAAATACACTGGAATTGTGTATTATGCATGTAAATGCTTTAATATTTTAATGTTGGTAGTGATTTTGACAGTATTTGAAATTCTTTAGTTTTAAAGAAGGGTTATTTGCGTTTTACAGGCAGGAATTCACGGTCGGATATTCGCATCAAACAATGGTCGCCCTTTACAAGCATCTGTAAAGATCGAGGGGATTGATTATGGAGTATGTTCTTTTGAAACACATTTGCAGACAAAAACTTGTTGGGCTATTTACATACATTTCACACAATTCTTATGCATTTACATATCTAACACCTAAACTTTAATATTTACATTAACAACACTCAAATCTTTAACGTTATATAAAAATAGCACTTTTACTAATTTATAGTAGTCAAATGAACGTTTTTATGCATAGGTTTATAGCACTAGGGTGTGTTATAAATGTAATCATCAAAGTTTAAGTGTTAGATATGTAAATTCATAAGAATTGTGTGGTGCGTATGGACAATGAATTATTTTGATGAAGAATGTGTCATTGCTCTATTTTTGAATCAGAGGAACCTTTAAACCCATTATTGTTGGTCAAACTCCCATTTTGACGTAAAACTTAGTTAATTTATGCTAAATTTTGTTTGACTTACCTTGCTTACTGATAAGTTGCCATGAAAAAATAATCACAGTTTTACCAAATGTTTAAAATGGTAGCTAGAACGGTAAAAAAGAAAAGGATGTTGTAATTTGCAACCTTCTTTACTTTAGCGAACTATCGGCGGTTAATGTGTTAAAAAGAATGGATGCATTCTTATGACATAGTTTGATTTAATTTGTTTTTTCTTTTTTTTTTTTCTGTATAGGTGAATGCTGGCAGGATATTTGGTGATTATCATCGCATGTTAGCTCCTAGAGAAAGCTATGAAGGTAACTCCTATGTAAATTGCTTTACAAGAGAATTCATGTGTATTATTTCTCTATATATGAGCATAGAAGACAAGTACAAAAGAAAGATAATAAGTTGAATATGCTCAATTAAGTGGTTATAAAGCATCATCATAAAATTATATCTCGTAATTTATTGCTTTCTAAATTTAACATATTTAAATCTTGTTATTTTGTTTCGTACGATAACAGTTCGATTAAACTAGAGCCTATATATCTTACGAATATATAAATATGGAGAGTTTTTAGAGCTCTTGTTAAAGATATCAACTAATTCATGTGTGATCCGGTGACTTGGGCGAGACACTGCCGCATCATGGGGTTAATTTGAAAAAAGATTTAAAACTAATGTAAAAATTACAAAGATTTAAGGGGTTGGATATGTCAATACATGAGAATTGAGCGGTATGTATTTAAATCTTCCTTTGTCTTTTTCAGTCACTGCTTCAATGGCTGGATTCAAAACAAAAACTACAAATATTTTTCTGGAGGATGAAGCTGTGAACTTAGATTTTATACTGGATCCGGCAGAGGAATATGCAGGAAACCATGCGTTGCTCAACGGAATTGATCACATTAACTCGGGCTTTCTGTGTTTGAATTTGTATTATTTTCCTATCATCTTCCTTTTATTCTTGTTATTCTTCTGTTTTCTACTAAAGAGGAAAACAATTTTCAAGTTCTTTAAACAAAGGCGATCACACGGGCAGAAGAGCCCCACCCTGGTAGTGTGATTTTGAAAAGGGAATATTTACATTCATGTAACTCAATTCTTTTGTATTTATATATCTAACACCTAAACATCAATTTTTACAAATGTGTCATCTTATCTATGCATATGAAGATGTATTTCACCTTTTTCGAAGTTAAAATAATGATATTTTTGTAGTGATACGAAAGATTTGAGTGGCATAAATGTAAAAAAAAAAAGGAAGTTTATGTGCTAGAGATGTAAAGACATAAGAATTGGGCGGTATGTGTATACTTCTCTTCAAAAACAAACTCAGCTCGTCAATGTTGTTCGATACCTAGCCGTTGCAATTTTGTTCATTTAAATAGTATTAAGAGTATTTTAAACTAATTTTAGTGATCGTTAATGTATCTGTTTTCGTTATTTATCAATGGAAACATCGACTGCATTTGGATCATTATTGCAAGTCAATCAACGTTTTTTATCGCATGTTAATGATTAGGGCTGTGAACAAGTCGTACTAAACTCGAGCTCAACAGATGAGATGTATGGTTGGCTTGATCCTGATCTGAGCTCAAATTTGGCTCGCGGCTTTTATGCTGGCTCAAAAGCTTGATTTTAAGCACGTGTTTTTATGAAATATATTGAAGTATTTTAAGCACGTTTTCAGTATTCTGAAATAAGAAAATTTTTATATATTATATGCGAAGTAAAATTAATTGCGCATTTATCTGAGTCGTCGTGGTTGAGCGTAGGGATGTAAATGAGCTGAGCCAGCTTGTTAATGAGTTTATCTATGCATGAGTTGAAGCTCGTGCTCAAACTTGAGCTCGTTCATTAAATGAGCTCTTCCCGGCTCTGCTCATTGGATCTCAGGCTGTATTGATTAACCTATCGATAATAATTTTAATGCATTTTTTGGTGAATTATTTTTATATCATTCTTCTCCTGCAGCCAACAATACCTTCTTTGGCGAGCCCATATAAAAATTAAATTTTTAGTTCAAGCCAAGCTTGAGCTTGTGCTCATAATCTAGCAAACAAGCTGAGCTTGGTAATGGCATTTGCTCGAGCTTGACTCATTTACAGCCCAGATTGATGGTGTTGCCTGGTGCTTAAAAAATTGTATTCTTTATAAATTCAAAAAAAAGATATGTACGTTTTAAAAAAAAAATCATCTTAAAAAATTCGTGCACGGTTCACCCTTATCGGTGGCACACACTAGGCTTGAAAAGAGTTACTTAAATGAAAGAAAAATAATATTTGGAAGATTTACATGCACTCTTAATGCCTATATGTATACATATCCAACTTAAATTTCAATTATTACATATATGGCACCATATGCTTGAAAAGGTGAATTTTATTATTTTTTTAAAATTAAAAATTAAAATGGTAAAATTTCTGATGTGATATGTAATATTCAAATTAGTATAAATATTAAAAAAGAAACTTTTAGGTAATATATATGTAAATGCATAGGAATTGTGTGGTATTTATGTAAATGTCCCATTAATTTTGTGTGTGAGGAATAATTGCCACTGTTTTAAAAACGATGCGTCAGTTATGTCGATGGTGACCGCACACCTAATTTTGAAAAGTTTGAATTGCGTTTGGAGACTCTCATGCATAATCTGACTTGAAGACTTGTTCACCAATAGCTCATCTTTGGACTAATTAATATAACACTCATTTCTAATATGATTATAATACGAAAATATTATATATTTAAATATCAAAATTTAGATATAAGGCATATAAATGCAATGAACACTCATAACATAAGATTTCAACCATACCTTCATTACTTTTTTATTACATCACTATCACTGTTCCGCATGATATTGATAGTTCGAGCTACGCCGGACGCTTAACAGGGGAGAAGTTATTAAAATTATCATAAAATACTTTTAAATTAAAAAATAACTTGTGATAAAAATGATATTTAAAATTTACGAATTCTAACACTTATTTAACATATGTTTACTTTTGTACCTAAGAAAAAGTAAATGAGCCAATCGAACTGGCTCGACGAACTGAACTTCCAGATTCACCGAGGAGATTGATAAATACGATTCATCAGACGAGCTCGTCTTGTCAGTGTTCATCAAAATTAACATAATGAAGAAGTTAAGATCGACATCAAAGATTCACGCATATCACATCATCATTTATGAGATGTCTGATATCCACACTGTAATCTTTTCATTGAGACACACATTGATAAATTTTAGACGCCACAACTCATATTTTATTATTTTTCTTAAAATTACATGATTGGAGGTGAGGGAGATCAATTTTCTAGGCCTTTTTTATAGATCTGAGTCTGTGTGACTCTCTGCGGATCTCCTTTACTCCTTTTTTTATTCATTTTGTCTTACTCTTTATATCAACTTCTTCATTATGTCGATTAAGAATTATTCAGACCTGCAGAACACATTCATTCTCTTCATTCATCCTGCTCCGCTTACACAAGTTTCTCCAGATCTATATGAATCCATGAACAATACAAGATTATACATCCTACAATGATTAAACAATGTTATATTTGTTGGGTTGTAATTCGCTGCGATTTGTGATTTTTCGCTGTGATTTTACCAGTTATAAATGTGCATATTGACTTTTGAGCCACCATTTTCAGAAGAATAATAAAATAAAAAATTTACGCACATTTTTCATAAACCTATATAATTAGCACGATTCCTTTTAAGCTCTAAGCCTTAAAGGTCAAATGCCCAATCCATTATATTTACAGACCAAATTCGAGACGATCACAGTTGCACACAACATTTCGCCCAACTCCTCAGCTTGGGGAAACAAAGGGTGTATTGTGGGTGCAGAGGAAAAAGTAAAGAAAAAATGTTAACGCGGGATAGTTACTTGCAGAGAATGATCAACCCGAGCAGCGAAGCGCTGCTTGCTAGCCTATAAATAAACAATGGAACTGCACTCCCGCATTCCTCGCCGCAGAAAATTCAAAGAAAGACGACGAAAGCTCTCTCTGTCCCTCTTGCCCTCTCTCACTCACTAAGCGAATTCTTCTTCGCTTCTCTCTCTGGAAGTGATAAACATCTTTGTTTCCTTCTCATCGGATTCTCTAAAAGTACCCCGTCTTCGTCGTCTTCGATTGATCACATCGGAATTAAAGCAGATTTTGGATTTCAATAGATTAGCTTAAAGCCAGACAATACCGTATTTTCTCATACGATCAATCCCTGATTTCATCGGATCGGACCTGTGGTAAGGTGATGGAAGTGTTGGATCGGATTCCAAGCGAAGCGAGGAAGATCCTGCATTCGCTGGCGTCGGAATGGAGTGACGTGACGGATTCGAGGGCGATAGAGGTGGTGCCGCTCAAGGGGGCGTTGACGAACGAGGTATTTGAGATCAATTGGGTGGCAGAGGGGAGAAGTGAAGGGGAAAGGGGGAGGAAGGTTTTGGTTAGGATTTATGGGGAAGGGGTGGATGTGTTCTTCGATCGGGAGGATGAGATCCGGACATTTGAGTTCATGTCGCGGCATGGACAGGGTCCGCGATTGCTTGGGAGATTCAACAATGGCCGCGTCGAGGAGTTCATTCATGCCAGGGTATGGTTCCATCTCAACGAATCTTTTTCTTTTTTTCTTTTTAATTGATTCCCTTGCGATTCCTTTGTAAAGCGGTATTTGTCTTTTTTCACCCTGCAACATCTGCTAGCAAACTGTTTATTATGCTTCTAATTTCCTGGGTTCGTCATTATTTGTTGTCTTATATGATTAGATTTAAATTTGACACTTGAATCTAATTAACTTATGAGTGGATCTTATTTGTCTCTCAGAATCTCTACCTCTGTTTTTTTTTTTTTTTTTTAATTTGTATTTGTATTTAAGAAAGGGTGGTTTAATTTGAAGCTTATGTAACTCATGCCATTTTTCTTCTATGGGTGTATAAATGATAATTTAAGAAGCGAGAATTTGACTAATGCTTACAACATAGTTAATTTGATTGCATGTTATTTCTGGCTTTTTGGGGAGACCTTTCATTCACCTTTTACTGTTACTTGACTGGATAAGGTAAGAGCCTTTCGTAGCACTAAAAGTCACTTATTACTCTGTTAATGTAGCTGTTATATGAAAAGTTTGAAAACAACGTGATAAGGCTATTTTGTCCGATTAGGAAACAAACTTCTGATGGACCACTAAAATATTACGTTTTTTTTTCAAGTTTCTAATTGTGTCATCTAATTTAGTTTATAAATATCTATGAATTTGTTGTTAAGTTTTTTGAGTTTGAATCCACCGTTCTCCCAAAAAAATTATAAATAACCTGTAATAGACATGGCATTGATTTGCCTTACTATTGCTATTACTGAAGTACATTTTATTCTTTATACAAAAAGAAAAGCATGGCATTACATTTCAAAATCAACTTCTTATGTGGGTTTTGTGGACTCATAGGAATAACTTTTACATTTTTATAGGCATAAGACTTTGAGTTAATTTGTTTATTTGTGTTATGATCAAATTGGAATTTATTACTTCAGTCTTAGACGGTGTTTGGCTCAACTTAGTTTTACATTAAATAAAATTTATTAAATATTATAAATTTTCCTCACAGTCGGATTTATGTCGTAAAAATGACAGAACCCGACAAAAGTAGATTTAACGGAGCGGTGGATTCATATTTTTTTTTCTAGTGCTTGGCTGGATTTAAGATGAATCCATGGTTAAATCCAATAAATAGTATGCTACCAAACACCGCCTTAAAGAATGCATAGATGTTTATTGTCATTTCCATATTCTAGTTTTAGTCTTTAAGGTAATTGTGTGCTTTGTTCTGCTTGCTCGCTATATTCTTGTGGTGTCTAATTCATCAGCAATTGTTAAACATAAATTCTTTTGTTTTGATAAGATTTAACATATTCTTTGGCGGTGGAAATTTGGGTTGGATTTACATTCATGCTGCCCAATTCCTATCTATTTACATATATAACTCCTAAACTTTGTTTTTTTATAATTTATACCCCTCCAATCATTCATTTCATGTAAAAAAATACCATCATGTTTTCTTTTAAAATCTGAAATACACCTTTTCATGAATAGGTACAATGGCATGTAAGTGAAAATTAAAGTTTAGATATGTATATACATATGAATTGAGTGGTATGTTTATATATAAATCTTCCTTTTTTTTTTTCTTGTGATTTGACTTAAGTTTTGATTAAGTTGAATCTTATGCTAACCATGGCTATTAGTTTAAGATGATGGGTATAAATTTATATTTTGATCCATGTAATCAGTATCTTTTGGTTTAACAAACTTTTATATATTTTTTTCAATCTTGTGGTTTCTTTGAATGCAATATAAGTGCAGCAATCTAATTCTCCACGGAAGAGGTTTGGTTTTTCTTTTGACTTTTTTGGATTCTTATTCTACTTCATCCATATTATTTGATATTGACTTCTATTAGCTCTTGATTACAAAAATAAAATAACGCATCAGATATCCAATTCATGAAAATTAAATTAAGGCATAATTACATGTAGGCCACCAAAAATATAAATATTTACAAATCAAGCACCCCAAATGATTTTTTTAATATGCCACGGCCCACGATCAACTCATTGAGAAATAATTTGATAAAAATGAATAATATGATTTGCGGTTTTATCAAGAATTTTAATATAGATTCGATCTAAATGGCTCAGATGAAACTTCTTTATTTTGTTCAGATTGATTTGATGAAGCGTTTAAAATGGATGAAAAATATTTCATTTTAAGTATCAATTCATGATGTTTGTTGTCATGCCGTTCTTAATATGTAATCTTCTAATATTTTTCTGTATGTTTTAAACTCCAGACTCTATCGGCAACTGACCTGCATGACCCAGAAATATCTGCTATTATAGCATCAAAACTAAGGGAGTTTCACAACCTCGACATGCCTGGTTCTAAGAGAGTTCATCTATGGGACAGATTAAGGTATGTTGTAACCTTAGCGCTTGTTTGGGATTAATTTTATTTTTATTGTTTTTTATTTTTTGTTTTCAAAAATAAATGAACGTGTTTTTTAAAAACAATATAAATTTTAGGTGCTTGGGGTGGTTTAAAAAACAACCATATTTTAGCTATATATATATAATTTAGTTCGTATAATATATGTATGTATATATATATATATTTAATAATAATAATAAATAAAAATGGTCCCAACTCCCAAATGACTCCTAGGGCCAGTTTGGCATCATTTTTTTCTTGTTTAATTTATAATTTTTCCGTTGTTTTTTTTTTAATATTTGAATAGCATAACTTTTATATGTTTTGTTTAAATAATTATCCCAATCAAATATGTTTAAATTTAAATCAAAACATAAACAGAATAAAATGAAAATAAAAACTGAAGTATAAAAAAACAAAAATATTTTGTTGCTGCTGACACTGGTCCGGTTGTGTTTCTTATAGAAATTGGCTCAAAGCAGCCCAAAGCTTGTGCTCTGCAGAACAAGCTAAGGAATTCTGTTTGGATACTTTAGGAGAGCAGATTAGTTCCTTGGAAAAGTTGTTGGCAGGGGATGAACACAGAATTGGATTCTGCCACAATGATCTACAATATGGCAACATTATGATGGACGAGGAAACAAAACAAATCACCATAATAGTGAGTTATCAGCACTTGTTATTGTTTTATTATGTCTGGTGCAATTTATATAACTCATTTGTTTTAAAAAGTAATTAAATGTTATGTTTGGTACAAGAAGATAACTTATTCGAGCTCCAAAGGTGTAAACTACATACCTTAAAAAATATTTAAACTAATAAAAAGTAAATACATAAATTGCAAAAAAAAAAAAAAATGCTTTATGCTTTATGTGATTCTTCTGTTCTGTTGATAATGAGTGCTTAGCAGACAACCTCGGACACGCCTTCAAGAATAAATTGTAGGTTAACATGAAATCATCTTTTTTGAGGGATTTTCAAGCTGTTTGTAGGTTTTAAAACCCATATTTTCAGGTGCAACCTCTTAAAACTGTGATTTACATTCTCAGGCTTCAGCACTTGTACATACACAGACGCACACATTACTAATTTTTTTTTTTAAAATTAGCTTTTATGGCCTAGTAAAGAATGCTTTAATCATGTTTGTACTGCTTGTTTGTTTTCCCAGGACTACGAGTATGCAGGCTTCAACCCAATCGCATATGATATAGCTAATCACTTTTGTGAAATGGCTGCTGATTACCATTCCGACACCCCGCATGTTCTGGACTATAGGAAATACCCAGGTAAATAGCAGGCGCTATATATTTCTATTTTTTGCCCTTTAATTTTATTATTATTATTTTCAAATATTATGCAATATCTAAATACATCTGTCCTTCTAGGAGCTCTTGGATTTAATGGAATTTTTTGTAATATTAATTATCTCAATTATTTGGTTAACATGTAATTAAAAATGGTGTTTTTTATTTTGATTTTTCTTGCTAGTAATAATGATATTTTTTATGTGACATTAAAATAAACGTTATAAATATAAAAATTAAAGTTTAAGTGCTAGATATATAAATAAATAAGAATTATGCGGTATGTATGTAGGCCCCAATAATAAGATATTCAACATAACTATAATAAAATACCTCTAATGTACACTGGAAGCTTTATTTTTTTATTTTTTCAGTAGGGATGGAATCATTTTTCTAATTTGTTTTTACGAATCAATGGCAGAGCTTGAGCAGCGCAGAAGATTTGTTCATATATATCTGAAATCTTCAGGTAAATCCATTAAAACAATGCAAATGCCAACTCTCACCTGCTACATATCTTTGTCTTTCTTTTCGTTCTTAGACAACTCTAAAATTTTACCTTTTTCTCGTTAAGGTGAAGAAGATCCATCTGAAGCGGAACTTGATGATTTACTTGACTCGATTGAGAAATATGCTCTTGTCAGCCATCTTATCTGGGGCTTATGGGGTATAATCTCGGTGCGTCATTTAACCTTTCTCATTTTTAATTAAATTGCCAAAGTAGTCTTGATTATTTACATGGGGCCGTTTTAGCCTCAAAATTTATGTAAGTGTCAAAATAGTCCCCACAGCTTTTAAATTGTGACTAAAATATTCAAGGACTATTAGAGTTCAATTTCAATTTAGTTGGAGACTATTTCGACGCTTCTATATACGTTGGGACTAAACGACCCCATATCAGTAATCCAGGACTATTTTGACACTTCACTCATTTTAATTAATTAAAGACAGTAAATATAATTTTTTTTATATTACTATTATTTAGTTGGATGTTATTTACCGATTTCACTTTGACAATTTTAATCAGACAATTCGTACTTAAATTTGATCCGATTTAGTTTCATTAGATTAATTTTGAAAAGTGTAACTAATATTTTGCATTCGTTTCAAATATAAAAAATAGGGGAATTTACATACATAGCTCCCAATTCCAATGCATTTACATATCTAGCACCTAAACTTTGTTTTTTCTACATTTAAACCATGCAAATCCTTCTTGTCCGCCAAAAACTTCGTTTCTTTAACTTTTAAAAAGCAAATTGCATATTTTCATCCCATGTGATTAAAATACATTGGACAAAATCCAACAATTCTGGATGGGACACGTGTTAGGTTGGGGGATCGACCCCGGTGAGCATGAGATCCGTTGAATCGGTGGAGACCGAATAGATCAACTGACCGAGCCAAACAAATTTCAACTTAGAGAAAATGAGTTGCTACAACTATTTTCTCACAAACTTGGGAGAGGGGATGCGAAGGTTTTGTTAGGCAATGGTTTGTTTGTACACATGATCATCTCGTGAACGAGTAGCGACGGTCGACTGACAATAAAAAATTTCAAGGGCATTATCATCATTTCATAAAATTATCACAATTTTCAACAAATATAGGAAAAATGAAATGTAAAGGAACCCTTTTGGGAGGGCGGGAGAAACACGTGTTATTGATAGTATACTCTTTAAGTCTCTTAAAATTCTCTCTCTTCTTCTTTTCTTATTTATGACAAATCTAGGTTCAACACATCCATAGGAAAGGTGGTTCATATGTTAAAATTGACGTATAGGTGTTAGATGTGTAATTATATAGGAATTAAATGGCATGTATGTAAATTGCGCAGAGTAATAACTCAAATACCCAAATTATCTCCTGTGAAAATGCATGCTCTTCAATCTTCTAAATAAATATCTTTTCTTTTATTTGCAGGAACAAGTGAATGAAATTGACTTTGATTATGTTGCGTATGCAAGACAGAGATTTCAGCAGTACCGCTTGAGAAAGCCCATCCTTTAGTTTCATGTAGATTACACATTTTATTAATTTTGCTGCCCTCTCAATATATTTTTTGCTAAAAGACAGTGCTCGTTCAGCCCCTCATGGCTGATCAAAATTTACTTGGTTTTATTTTGAGATAAATATAATATAAGAGTAGGCTAGTTCCTACATTTTCTCATTTTAAAATAAATTCAAAACATTTACTATCTATGTTCATTAAATTTGGATCAAATATCCTAAATTTAATAAATATATATATTTCGACTATGCGTAATTTGTTGCACGTGCCGCCTGCCATCATCTTCTTCCTTTAGGGTTTTTTTTTTTTGTTGCATCTTGCATCTAATTTGCTGCCAACGCTAAGAAGCAAATTGAAGAGGGAAAGATTGTCGCTCATGATCCACAAGGTTAATTGTGTATTGAACGGGTTTCATTCTAATTGCTAGACTTTCGAGTTAAGAAATGATATTATTCTGAGTTTACTTTTTTCAAGAAATATTATTGAGGTGTAGGCTTTATTTGGATTCATGGATTTTTAGTGGAGGTAAATAAAGGAAAAAAGAATTGTGAAGTTTACATAATAGCAATAAATCAATTCATTATTTTTATATGGTTTAGCACGGAAAAGTTGAGTAAAGAGAAAATTTGAATATGTGCATGTTTGTAAAAGAAGAAATAGAGGTGAGAAAACCCAAACATTGATCGTGGGATGTTAGAAGGCAATATTTTGAAGGAAGATTTACATATGTACCACTTAATCCTTACGAATTTTTATATCGAATGTTTCAAATTTAATTCTTTATTTTATATATATCTATTCACATTTTAAATTTTAAAATAGTAACATTTTAAAATAGTAACATTTTCTAAAATAAAAAATTGAATTAATTTTGTTTAAGCTAAAAATTAAGGAGTTAATTTTCTTTAGTTTTATTTTTATAAAAAATTCATATTAAATTATATTTAAAAAAAAATTGTCAATTGAATAATATTATGTATAATAGCTACACCTGGGCGTTGGGAAGACCGGGCTTGGTGTGGGTCTGATTTTTATTGGCTTTGACGAATCAAAACAGGCACGGGCCGAGCTTGAGCCCAATTTCTATTTAAATACTCAGTTAAGTCCCCCCACATTAAACATCGGGTCGAGCCAGTCCAAGGGCTTTGAAAAATCATTTTATTATAGAAAATGAGACAGAAAATCTCTCTAATTAGTAGTTGACCGAATATCATCATAATTTACTCGACTTCTATTAATATATGTTTGCAAAAACATAAAGTGGAAACAACTAAAGAAATGATTTATTCCCTTCTTATTCTGAAAGGTACAAAAATTAATAAATTCAAGAAGATAAATGTATTCCAAAAAAAAAAAAAAAACACAAATCTATCTGAATATCATAGCAGCAGCTCTACTCAGAAATGGAGCTCGATACAAGTTAAAATCTTAAACAAATTTTAACAATATCCAATAATTCTTATGCATTTACATATCTAACACCTACACTTTCATATTTACATACATGACAGTCAAATCTTTATCATTTCATAAAAAATTAGCATTACTCAAATTATATCTCCAAAAAATTTTTGAGATTTTTTGTTTAGGCCGGGTTTTGCTATGTCGGGTTTTCACAAGGCCAAAGAGGGCTCGGGGAGGGCCGGGCCCACAATATATTTATTTTATCACAGCTAAGCCCGCCCATTCTAAGCAAGTTTATGATAAGCCCGCCAGGCCTCCGCATGATAACCAACATGTCAATTAGTTGAGTTGGATTCATGTGTTGGTTTGTTAATGATGGATTAAGTTCAAATTAATATATTTTAGGTTGAATTTGTTTAGATTGCAATTGAAAATCACTCATCAGATCAAACTGACATCCCAAAAAATATTAAGATCAAATAGCCTTTATGAAATAATAATTATATATAAGAGGAAAGTATTAAAATAGTCACGAACTATTTATATAAAGCAGTTATAGAAGTATCAAAGTAGTCCCAGGCTCTTTAAATGAGGACTGAAATAGTCCCCATATAAAACTATTATAGCTTAATTTTAAAATAATCGGAAATTATTTGATACTTCTATAAACTCATGATAAAACCTCAACTAGATAGTTGACGATCTGATCCCGAGCCGAGTTAAGATTGGCTCAAAATCAGTTCGAGAAAAACTCCGATAAAAAATTTTTAGCTGGGATCCAATCTCCATCCGATCAAAATATTAGAATCCATTTTCGATTAATTAGAGATAATCGAGCTAAATTCATAGCCCAAAACCCAACCCATACTTTAAATTTTCGATGAAATTCTTATAAGTTTGGCAAGCTTAAATACATCTGTTATGGAAACGCAGCCGAGTTGTCCTTTCAAACCGGCGGCAGAGAGCGCGAGCAGCGATCATCACAGGAATTCCATGGCTCTGCGCAGCATCTAAGCAAGTTCAAGTTCTCCTCAGTCGCTTTGGATCTTAATCGTGCTCCTTCGCCTTTCTGTTTGGGATAGTATGGGGCGACCCCCTCATGGCGGAGGCCCCGCCTTTCGTTTCACAGCGAACGAGGTATTCTATCTGAATCCTAGTTTCCCTTCTTTTTAAACCCTGCCCAATGAGCATCCGGTTAAGATCCATGTATACCCTCTTTGTTTTTTAGGGTTTTGATATCCGGAACGGACGCAATATTTTCTCGTAGATTTTAGTTTTTCTACTTTCTTTCATTTCTTTTCACTTCAATTTACAGCATTCAAACGTAATATCTGTTTTATATGCAGTGCGATCTATTAGAGAGTAGAAGATGAACCAATAAAATGAGTGTATGAATGAAATGAGGAATGATAACGGGTAGGAAAGGTAACAGGGCGGGTTGAAAATTGCGCCTAGAGATTTATGCAGAAGGAAGCTAACAACACATGTCGAACTCAATAAGAACGGAGGATGATGATTCATCAACCTAACTGTTAGTTTGGATTAGATTAATGTTGATGATGATTATTTGGGGAGGTGGGTATAAATTGCATCTATTAAGAAAAAAGTAATACTGAATAAATTGACATGCTTGGGCATGCAGACACTTGAGCTTGTAGTAAGATGCATTGGTGTCGACTCGCTCACAGGTTTCTTCATAGTTTGCTGTCATACTTTTGTAGCCTACAATTTTATATTGCTTTTTAAAAATTTTTTGCGATGGGAGGTAGCTTTCACAGTATTTTCATTACTAATTTTATAAATAACTCAAGTAATCTTAAACAGGCCGTAATTGTTATTGAAAGGAATAAAAAACTGCGAAGACTAAAAAGATGATGGGTCCTTCAAATGGATGTTTAGATTCTAACTCATATCAAGAATGAATGTTGAAGAACAATTCCTGGCCTGACCGTATTTGATGCCTGTTACAGGACAGTGGCATTAATAATGATTTTGAAAGGCACAATATGAACTTATTGCCCTTTTATTTGAATACTTCTAAAGTATCAACAAATTTTAGCCAAATATCTAAGTTGGAGGCCTAGGATGGTCAAATTAATATTAGGGCTTCATCTTGACCCGCTTACGTTTCCTTGCTTTTGTTGTCATAACCTTTACAGCACTTGATATTCATTGTTTAAGAAGTACCATATAATTAAATGCTTCATTAAGGTGAGTTTTATAAGTGCCATATCTGCATAAAATGTAGCAAGGTTGAGATCTAAATCCTTAAATGATAACCCTCTGAGATTTGAATTTCAAATTACATGTTTAGTCTGACCATCACGTTCGTGCCAACACAAAAGAAGAAAATTAAGAGGAAAAAAGGGAAGGAAAAAACTCTAGCAATTGATCTCTTGCATGTTGCCTTCTAATTGCAGTCATTAATTGCTCATATTCTTCATATATCTTATGAAAATGTTATAAAATCACTTTTATGCATGCCAAAATTGTTTTTTCATTTATTTAATTATGATTGGGATATTTTCTCTTTGTCTGTTGGCCTTATATTTTTTAATGAAGTAGAGAACATTAATTATACTTTATCTAAGTACTTTATGATGGCCCCATCGAATGTATTTTCTTTAATTTCTAATTTATTTTGAGCCTTTATTGTCCACTTTTGCTTTTTAAGAGCATGGTGCACTAAACATTTCAAATTGACAATGAAAATGTGATTTTGCCGCTCTTGTTTTATTAGGCTTTATTCTAAATTTCATGATCTAAATGGATTTCTCTTATAAATGTGAATGTGAGGATATTCCTTATTTTGGTATAATGCTCTCCTTCTTCAGTAGTTTGTGCATTGTTCAAATAGGGTTTTATATGTTCTCTAAAAGTTTGTGAAATTTTATGCTTACAAAAGATAATTATGATATACCTAGAGAAGGAAGTAAATAAGTTAGAATTGGATAATTAAGGGTCTGTTTGAGGCAGTTGCAGCTTAATAATAAGCTGTTGCGCAGAAGGTGTTGCGGATAAGTTGATTATCTGTTTATTTTTTGCAGTTTGAGAACAGTTGTGCTAGAGCTACTTCTAGAAAAATGATCATTCTGCCCCTGCACAATAATGTTGTTTGCAATAGAACTGTTTATTGCAGTACATTCTATATTTTAAAAGTAAATATCCAGTGTATAACATTACAAAATAAAGGTAGACACCTCACTTAACAGTAAGTTGCATGACTAACAAAAATTTTAAATTAAATATTTAAACAACAATTAAAAATATAATACATACAACCTATGTCATGAGCTAAGCCGTCCTTCAGGGATATTCTCTATGCCCAATCACTCTTGGCGGTGGAATTTTCAAGGTAATCTGCCCACTGAAAATAGTCAATTTTCCATGATTCTCCGTGAGCACTTGTAAAACCGTCTCACGTAGCTATGTGGTTGACGTGAATTGAGCAAAGAATATTGAAGTTTACAATAGCAGTGCAATCCTTTGAAGGTACCTGAAATCTTTAAGCTCATTTTTCGTGAAGACTTGAAAAACATATACTAAGATATAACACAAGTAAAAATTAATACAAAAGTAATTAAAAGTTTTGGACCCACAAAGGTCGATAAATGTGACTTTCTAATTATTTGGAACATGTGCATCAATATGTATTTCATCGATTGCTCCAATAAAATTTTAGAAAGATAATGAAGGGTTTCGTAATTACAATATTTATATGAAAATTGAATGTAATAACTATGATAAATTACATTAAAATATGAAATATATCTCGCATCGTGCGAAATCTCTGTGAGGGTCGGTTCGAATGTAGGATCCGTTGACTTTGACTTGTGAAGAAAAATTGACAGGTGTATTCAACCCTATTGAGAAGGATATGCTCATCGCATTGATTCATTCTGCGATAATATGTAAAAAGTTATTACTAGCACCTCTTGTGAAGTCGTTCTAGATGTGTTATGAAGTTTATGATCTCTGTGTAGTTCGTCCAATAGATCGGTGAAAACTGTCTGTATCATACGGAACATATTACTAAATCTCGTTGGGTGACACACAAGTAAATTCCTAACCATTTTTTTGCTAACATATGAGGATTTAATGCAAAAGAAATGCTCTATGTACGAGTTATAATAATCATACATGAAGCATACTACAAGTTGCAACTCTCCTTCTGTGTCTTTCTCTAGTTGCATTCATGTATTTTGGTATCGAAGTAACTAACACATAAGCATCAATGAATTAGCTATAATCATATAATGTTATGAACAAAGCCAACATAAACAAATAACATTACAAAAGTAAATAGATAATATGATGAGTAATGGAAAACTCTCAAGTGACATGTCCAAAGCAGCATACATGTCAAAAGCAGCATGAAAAATCATGAACAAATAAAAATGTTCAAAGTAAATAAACAAATAACAAATATGAAACGTCCCACAAGAATTTAATAAAAAATTGTCCCTTAAATGTGGCTGCTCTCTTGAAAATAACGTAGGTAAGCCGCCTTACGGTAAGCGGTCACCGTAATGAAAAACTCTCTCTCGGTTAAATTTTCAAGCAACTTCATAGAGAACAAATATAGTGACATGTCCTCATAAAGTTTGGAGTTGCATCCATAATTCGCATAACTTGTTGGATAGAAGTTTCTTGTGATGGGTCGGGGTCATTGGTGCATGAAATCATCAACTTTGAGATTTGGCTTCTAAAAAAAATTGTTCTTTCTTTTTTTTTCCGACCAGGGGACACGTTTACTGACTCGTGGACTCAACTTCATGGAGGTTCGGGCTAAGACCTTCGTTGGAATCACTTGTTTGACCAGCTCCCAAATTTCCGAGGATGCCATCAAACCCCGCCTCAGTGGGCATATGCATTGTTACACGTTGTCATGACATCTTCAAATATACGATTAACTTTTTCTCTAGGTCAGGATCAATTCCACTGTATTTAAATTTTTTCACAGCAGACACCACCTACAAATTCATATAATATGTTGGATTTAAAAATAATTTAAAAATTGACAAAAATATGGGACATTTAAAAAATGTTCACTACTAGTCTCGTTGCCCACCACTCATTGAAAGCATCAATCGTTTGTTTTACCAGATTCCACCCCAAGTTCATTGATCATCGCTTCAATTCCTTCCAGCATTTTCAAATCTTCTTTAGTTAATCTCACTTATTTTTTAACTAGATCATATCATACTCTCAGTCTGTACTTTCCTTGATTTTTTTAATAATATTTTGTCAGTCTTTCTTGTTGAAATATGTTGTCAATCTGCTTCCCAATTCGACCTCTTTGAGTCAAATGTCACAAAATATTAATTGTCTCTTTATCACACATTGCAAATAAATCGACCTCTTTTGTCTTAATCATTGTATTACTAGCATGAAAAAAACTAATTAACATAAATAAGAATGCTACAATATCGTAACTCAAAGAAAAATATGAATGTCACAATATCATCATTAATGCCTCTCCACACTACATTATACCTATGCATCTCCACTGCCACCCACTCCACGCACACACCTCCACACAACAACAAACCTCCACACAAATACAATTGCACACTAACCACCACCTCCACACACCAACAAACCTCCACACAAATACAACCGCACACAACATCACCACCTTCACAACATCACTACCTCCACACATCCACCAACACATCCTCTAATACAAACACAACCACACACCAACCACCACCTCCAAACATCCACCAACATATCCTCTAGTACAAACACACCACACACTAACTACCTCTTACAAATCCACAACATTGCTATCAAAAAATCAAGCACCCTCTTTCAGCCACTTTTTCAAATTCTCTGTCAAACATCAAATGTAAAGATAAAACTCCACCCCATATTTTTCATTTGATGCAATTCCATACTGAGCAACCCAAAACATTGCTATCAATAAATCAAGCACCCTCTTTCAACATTTTTTTTTTCAAATTCTCTGCCAAATATCAAAGGTAAAGATAAACCTCACCCCAAATTTTTGCATTTGTTGTAATTTCATACAGGGCACCCAAAACATTGTTATCAACAAATCATGCACCTCCTATCAGCCATTTTTCAAATTCTCTTTCAACCATCAAAGGTAAAGATAATACCCCACTGCAATTTTATCATTGATGTAGTTACATACAAAGCACTTGAAACATTGCTATCAACAAATCAAATACCATCTTTCAACCATTTCTCAAATTCTCACTCAAGCATCAAAGGTATAGATAAAGCCCATGCCATATTTTTCATTTGAGGATACTACATATATGCACCCCAAAATATTGCTATCAACAAATCAAACATCCCCTTTCAGTCATTTTGCAAATTCACAATCAAACATCAAAGGTAAAGATAAAACCCCATTTTATATCACATTCAGCCACAAAACCGCAAAATCAAAATTTCAAATCATAAAGAGAAAGCCACAAATCGCAAAATTCAAATTCTCGCTTCAAACCCCAAATGAAAATACCAGAAATAGCAAAATCCAAATTATAATTTCAAACCGCAAATAATAAAGCCACAAATCGCAAAGAGAAAGCCATTCCATCGAAAAAAATAGGTGATACCGTGGGAAGACGATAGCACAGTAAATAGACAGAGACTTGGATGTCGGAGAGAAGAGAGAGAGGAGAGAGGAGAGACGCAACTCGTTGCCACCAGAGATCGGAGGGAAAGGGGAAAGGCAACCCATTGCCACCGGAGATAGGCGCAAGAGAGGAGCGATCCAGAGAGGCGTGACCTAGGGCAGAAGAGACGAGAGAGAGAGAGGTAGCGGTGAGAGGGGTGCACCGAGAGGGACATACGACTAATAGGTTCACGAATAAATGTGGATTGCGGGGTCAAACTTGTGGCCCGCGTTTAACATAATTTTTTAAGCAATGCTACCGCTCCGTGGTTTTCAAACGCCTCATCCAACTTTTTTAGAACGCACCAGCCAAATAAGCTCCCTCAAACGGGTTGTAAGTGGATGTAAATTGAAATTATTGACAAGGTTTTTCTATGACTGAGTACAAGAAAAAATTACTCTTAATTCCTTATCACTAAGCCAAACAATGAAAAGGTAATATGAGTTATTTTGTTATTCAACAATAATTAGAAGACTAAAATGTGTTACTTTGAAGCAAGTTATTAATTTTTTGTAGATATAAATGTATTCAACATCTTCAATTATCTTAATGTTTGCTCTTTAAATGCTAATTTAATACAAATTAACAAATAAATTTGGACCTTAAACATGAGTTTCGTCTATTGCTTTATAATGTTGGTTCTTCCATGGTTTTACAAACACAACAAAAAGGTGTAAAGCCTCAAACAAAGGTGATCTAGTGAATGGCAAGAGTCTCTATGCTCTGCAAAATTTTCTCGTTTCAACTGATATCTGTATCTTGCTCTCTTTGCCAATTATTGTATGAATTTTACCTATGTCTGTTAAGATTTTGGTTTCTGAAATGGAATTGTGTCTGAAATGTGTCTTTTGTCTTGATCTAAATAATGATTGATTTGGGGAACAGCTTGGGATTGATCAGGAATGACCTTCTCCATTAAGACGAAGTTGGGAATATGTATATTCTTATATTCTTATATTTTAGCTGTTCAAGCCAAAATAATACAGGATGCAACAGAAGGGTTTCACACTTCATGCTTTGATTGATCGCTTGATTCTTTATATAAATTATTCTAAAATAAAACATGGTTGGATTATGAACTTTAAATCACATCTATGCTTTCCTTTCATGTTGTGGAACTTTAAGGGAAGACAGAGGGGAGGACGCCCCCCATGCTTTCAAACATGTATATTTTGGCCATTTTTATATGGAAGGATGGTGATTTTGTATTATTGCTTCCACAATGATTGATTTATTCTTTGATTTTTTCACCCTTAATTGAAGATAAAAGTCATTAATTTCATAAAAGAAACAAATTTTTTTTATATTTGCAAAATAAAATTAATGTTGAATTATTTTTAAATTTAGATGATGATAATAATGGTAATATATAATGGTGATGATGATGATGACAATATAAAAAGTCTCGAGTTAGAAAAATTTTTCATGAACAAATAGGCTATTTTAGCTTGAATTGGTGCTGAAGGTCCTTTCAGTTGATCTTGAAATTGATGAATAGTGATATGGTGATTGCTTGGAACCTTGCATTATGTCAATGGCGAACTTCGCAGGCCTAATAGTTTGTCAATCAAGTGAGCTGAAGCTGTGCTTTTCTCGATTTATGGGCTTTTAGCTTTGCCTATCTGATCAATTGTAGCTCGAGGCCTGAAACATAATTCATTAATTTTATTTTCTTCCTTTCTAATTTTTGAGATGCAATTTTAATTGTTGTCACAACTTATTTTGTTTCTTTTATTTTGTACTATTCCCATTTTTTTAACTTTTTATACCATTTGCTAGTTCCCTTTTTGAAGCATATTTTTAGCCTTATTTGAGACAAGATGATACACTGCATTTATTATGAGTTAATTTGTTTAAGGTTATGGAGATGGAAACATGCTTGCAAGATGTAAATAATTTAAGCAATTCAATCCCTCCTCGCGAGACAATATGTGTGCTTGCAGAAAAGTTCAGGTAATCATTAATGCTTTTTTGTTTAGAATTTTAATTATGTCTTAAACCTCTTCCCCAAGTAATTTTGACGTAGTTTATAATGAGCATGATTAAGATTTTGATGTTTCTTACCTCAACTAAGAGTTTGTCATCTTTTTGAAGTATGTCAGCTGAACGAGCTGGAAAAGTGATTGTGCAGCCCAAACAGGTTAGAAGCTCGCTATTTCTTTTTGCTAAAAGGCCCTTGAAAACTTTTCTGACATAATAAAGTTCGTTTCAGGTTCTGAATTGGTTTCAAAACAGGAGATATGCCTATAGGGCAAAAGTTAAGGAACCAGCGAAGCTAAACGTCTCTCCTTTGCCTCGAGATGATCCTGCTCAATTTAGAAATGTAGCTCCTCCGCTTCCTACTCCCCAAGGTCATTTTGGGAGAATTTATCTCCTTCTTAGCGGCATGAAGTTTTATTTTCTCTACTTGGTGAAACCTTGCATTATTTTTTTCCGTTAAATAACTTGTTAATAGTTTTTCAAGTTTAAAAGTTAGTCCATGAAACTAATATTATGATAAAATCTTGGAATATAGGTACACTCACAAGTAAATTAATGGAATTAGTTGATATTATGATTCATATGAAAATAAATAACTTATGTATTCAAGAAATTAAATGGATTGAGAAAAGACTATGGAGATTGATAGCTTAAGTTTTAAACTTTAGCATTCAGGTAAGAGTAGCGCTAGAAATGGTGTAGGTGTATATATAGGTAAAAGTTTAAAAGATAATGTTGTAATAATAATAGAATTAGAGATAAAATTATAGCCCTAAAAATTATTATTAATACTGAGATTTTTAATGTTATAAGTGTTAATGCTCAAGTATGTTTAGATATAAGTCAAAAGAAAAATTATGGAATGACCAAGAATAATTAATTCAAATGATACCTCTTGGAAAAAAAAATTTTATTGGAGATTGAAATGGTCATGTTAGTAGTGGTGGAAGATTTTAGAAATATTCATTGTGGCTATAGTTTTTGAGTGATTAATGAAGATGGTAAAACTATATTAAAGTTTGCTTTAACATATGATTTTGCTATTGCTAATATTTTATTTAAAAAAAACGATGAGCATATTATTTCTTATAAGAATATATTTAATAAAATATAAATTTATTATTTTCTTATGAGAAAAAAAAATCATCGAGAATGTAAAAATTGGTCATTCCAAGTAAAAATTTAAGTATTCAACATCAATTATTAATTTTAGATTTTAAGATTAAAAATTATAAGATGAATAAAACAAGAAAATATTGTCATATAATTAGATAGGATCGCCTCAAAGACAAATAAAATTATTTTTATCAGTAAACTTTAAGATTTAAAGATTTATGATGTTTATGAAAAAACGAATTTTATATAGGATAAAGTAACAAACACTATTAAACAAGTGACAAAAGTTGTATTGGAAGAATCAAAAGGAAATTTTTTTTATAAATAAAAATAGTTGGTAAAATATAAAGTAGCCCGTAGGGAGTCTAAGAGAATAATTTGTGATGCTAAAAATTATGTTTGTAGTGATCTTTACAATAAGGGTCTGTATTGAGACAGTTGTAGTTTCTCAGTTTTTCAATTGCAGTTGCGTTGCCCCAGGAAGCTGCTGCGGGGAAGCTGATTGTCTGTTTATTGCAGCTGTGTGAAAACTGTTGTGGAGCAGTTGTTTCTGCAAAAATGATCATTATGTTATTGTTTAATAAAGTTGTTTAAAACAGAACTGTGATAACACATTGTCACACCCATAACACAATGTCAGATAACATCGTGCCAACCCACATGCACAAACTAAAGGCAAAGCCACTCTAGGCCAGCCACTGCAAAGAATAATAACAATGCTCGAGCCGCATCTACAATAATTTTTTTTCTTGTTTTTATTGACGGATCCTCATGCAGAGACCAACAGAACCAAGCCAATATAAATTTCACTCAAAAAAAAATCTAGCATCAGATTTTTGTCATCCCCAATCCATGAACGAATTTTCTTTTTTTTACACACCTAACCAAACAAAAAATCAAGCCACCAAAAATGTATAGCATTCACATTGAATCCCTACAATCATTCCATACAAGACATTCACATATATTCCAGTAAAAGAGCTATTCACATTCGCATAGAGGAGGAAGATGACGAACCAAATCAAAAAAAAAATTCAAGGCATTCGCATATATTCTAATAACAGAATTGGTAGATGACGAACCAACAAGTGTGAGATGCATCAGAATAGAGGAAGGAGGGGAGGGAGGGGGAAGATCACACCTTTCTTATGCAAGAGCTGAATGAGGTAGGAGGGAATTAGGTCGGAATTGAATCACAGCGAGGGCAGGTGAGTAAAAAGTCGAAGGGAAAAAGTGGGTAGCGGGTTGAACTCGCGGCCTGCTTTTAGGCAATATCGCGTGGCACCACGGCTGCCCCATCGCCCCAAACAGCTAGAATCGCGACCCCCCGCCGCGCTACAGATCAACTGCCACCCCCAAACAGGGCCTAAATTATATACTAGAGTTGGTGAAAAATGTATGTATAAATTAGTCAAACAAAGAAAAAAGAAAAGTAAATATTTAATTCAAGCAGTGTATTAAAGATGAAAATCAAAAAATGTTTTTCTTAGAGGAAGATTTTCAATTTAGGTGGATGGGGTTATTTTGATAAACTTCTCATTTATTTTTCAGAAAATACGATCAACCTTAGTGATCGTAATATTGTTAATAATAATAAAACGTTTTATTTTTAACGTCACATTAGTAAAAAAGAAGTTGATGATACTTTAAAGAAAATTAAGGTTAGAAAGTCAGTAGGACCTGATGATATTCCAATTGAAATGTGAAAATATTTAAGAGATTTGATACTTTCTTGGCTTATTAAACTCTTTCATATTATTTTAAGAACTAAAAAGATGTATGGGGAGTGGTAGATGAGTATTTTGGTCCCAGTTTTAAGAATAAAGTGGATGCACGAGAGTATGAAAATAATAGAGTAATTAAGTTGATGCATCATTCTTTAAAATTATTGGAGAGGATAATTGAACATTAGGTTAAGACGTGATATAAAGATTTCTCATAATCAGTTTGGATTTATGCTAGGTTGGTCTAATATGGGAGCTATACATTTATTGAGAGGTTTGATGGAGAAGTACAAAGAGAATAAGGGGGATTTACATATGATTTTTATTGATTTAGAAAAAGCTCACGATAAGGTTCCAAGACAAGCTCTTTGGAGAGTTTTAGAGAAGAAATGTGTTGATATGACTTATATTCAAGTCATTAAAAATATGTATACTAGAGTTGTTACTTGTGTTCGAATAGGAGGATTGAACAAGTATTTTTCTATTTCAGTTGAATTACATCAAGGATTTACTTTAAGCTCATATCTTTTTGCTTTAGTTATGGATGTTCTTACTGGACATTTACAGAAGGATGCACCTTGGTGTATGATTTTTGATGATGATATCCTTCTTGTGGATAAGACTGAGATAGATTTCATTAAAAACTTGAATTATGGAGCTTTACTTTGGGGTCTAAAGGCGTTCGTTTGAGTAGATCTAAAACTGAATACATGAAATATAATTTAAGTATTAGTAGCTCTAGTGGCAGAGTTGAAATGTTGGGTGATCAAATAATTAAAAGGTGAGATCGTTTCAGATATCTCGAGTCTATTGTTCAAAAAGATGGGATGTTATTAGTAGAATTCAAGTTGGTTGGTTTAGGTGGAGGTATGCATTGGGCCTATTGTGGATAGCAAAGTACGATTTAGACTGAAAAGAAAATTTTATAAGATGGTTGTGAGACCTGCAATGTTCTATGCCGCAGATTGTTAGCCTTTAAAAGAAAAGCAGAAAACAAAATTAAGTGTTGCTGAGACGAGAATGCTTAGGTGGGTGAGTGAGTTGACTCTTAGAGATAAAATGAGAAATGAATATATCTATGATAGAGTTGGTGTAGCTGCAATGGCGTACAAGATTAGAGAAAGTCGTCTTAGATAGTTTGGTCACATTAAACGTCGACTATCTGATGATCCTATTAGGAGAGTAGATGTTTTAGATTTGGCTTATGTTAGCTTATGTGTTAAGAAAGGCAGAGGTAGACCTAAAAAGAATTGGGCATATTGTATTAAAAATGATCTTAATCTATTAGAATTAAATGAAAATATGACACTCAATAGGATGTAATGGAGAAAAGGATTCATGTAGCCGACCCCGCTAGTGGGATAGTGTTGTTGTTAGTTTTCCAATTATTTTTTGGTTCTAGTCAAATTTGCTGGAATTGGATTTCTAGTTACCATTTAAATCCCCGTCAAATTGTAGCTTTTTAATATTTCAACTTATATTGTATATCTATGATATGATTAAATTATTGTTTGGTGCATATTCTTATATGTTTAGATTTTGATAATTGATTGGCAAATAATATTTTAATTTATGATCTTTTGAAGTATGAATTTCGAATCCTCACACATGCGTCTTCTAATTGCATTCGGAAACCTAGACTGCAGGACATCCTATATCATGCATGCTTTCTCTTCTCTTTCTCCCTCTTTTACTCTCAAACAAGTATCTTTTTGTCTCTTTATCTAAGAGGAAGTTAAATCAATTTATTTGCTAGCAATGAAGGTCTATAATTTTTACTTTTATATTCTAATCAATTTTGCTTCTAGCATCTCCCAGCTTTAATTCTGTCACCAAAAATTCACTTCCACATTAACGGTTGAAGTCCTAAATAATTTAAGTTGTTTTTTATTCCATAGTTTTTTAACACAAATAACCCTTAGCCCTAACCATTCATTGTCAAACTTTTCCACCTCATTTTTTTACTTCAATTTGATAACACATCTTCGAGTTTGAAATCAGACTTGTGCTCGCTTTCACGCTCCCACCTTTTCGATTAAACACTCTATTATACAAACAGAAATCCCATGCTAAACGAAAGGTAGAGCCTCCCACTCTACATGATGCTCAAGTATATTTGTGGAATAGGCCATCCTCGTGATTTTGAGCTGAACAAATGATGATTTTGCTTTAGCATAAGCATGTGCCTTTTGGAGCAATCTGCCATGAAGTTGAAATTTAGATTGATAAGATTGGTTATATCACGTTCATCAAGATTGCTGTAGAATTGGTAGCCAACTCTAGAGTTAATGGAGCTCTGTTGCCCATATTACCTACGGTCCAAGTGAGCATGGGGTGGGCTAAAGTCTAATGACACTTTTAAATATATTAAATTCAGATTGCCAAGGTTCTTTCATAATATTTATAAGTTTTAGAGCTTTTTTGTTTTTTATATTTTCATAGTTCGCTCATTACCAGTTTTCTATGAAAGAAAAACATGAAGAGGAGTATCATATAATCAAGAATTTTGTTGACTCTTCATCGATCAATGCATGATTACCTTTTGAGAAAAGTATTAAAATGGTTCACTTACTCTTTATAGGTGTTTAGTTCTAGAGTCTATAAAAGTATTAATTTAGTCCCTAGAGTTTTTTAATGAGGGCTCAAATAATTCTCTCCGGGACTATTTCAGCCTATATTAAAAATTGTCGGAACTAATTTAACACTTTTATAGATCCAAGACTAAAATGGCCCCATATAAATAGTTTGGGTACTATTTTAGCACTTTACTCCTCAACTTTTTTCATCATTTTCATTTGTCGAGCTAAAAGTATGATCATTGAAATAAATGGTTTGGGTTGCAAGTGCAACATCTTCATTAAAGCTTGAATACTGTTTGTCTGGAGTTAAATTAGTGCAAGTTCCATGAACTCGGTGTGAGTTTTGTTTCAACAAATTGCAGGAAGCAATTCTTCGGAGAATGTTGAGGTGGAATTTGAGGCAAAATCATTGAGGGATGGAGCTTGGTTAGTATTATCATCTTTTTGTTTAATTGGTTCGCAATAAGAGTGGAAAATCCTATTTAATATACTTTCTATTAGTTTTAAGCATGATTTGCAAATTTTTGTCATATTTCTTAGTAGTTCTTCCTACTTGCACATAACTTTGATCAAAATGTTAAATAGTTTCTTTGCTACCATTACAATGAACTTTTTGAATCTACAACGTAAAGTAGGACTTTTTAAGTTTCAAAATTGGTAAAAATAATGAATTGTGTTTTGCAGAAACCATTTTTAGACTCTCTTTGATACATTCCAATTACTCTTGAAAGCAAATTTAAACTTTATTTACAGCTGTTTGATGTAGCTGCAATGCAGTACTAGTTTACAAGCTAAATTTAATACTTGAGATTAAGGGCTTGATTTAGGATCAATTTTATTTTTAAAATTACATTTGTTTAGTGTGTTTTTTATTCTAAAATAGTTGCATTGATATCATTGATAAGTGATGGTTTAATCTTGGTTTCTCCACCATCTCAGATTTGACATAATTCTTTGGAATTTGATTTAGCCTGTTATTCACTGTTTTTTACTATCTTCCTGTTAATCATATTATTCTCCCACGTATGTCTAAGCATGCTTTCATTGCAGGTATGATGTTTCAGCCTTTTTGTCTTACAGAATGTTTGAAACTGGCGATCCGGTAATTATCTCAAGTTTGTTGTGTAGAATTTATTTTTCGAGCTGATCCATTTCCTAAGTAGTTGTATGTTAAATTAATTTAGTATATCTCAAACTGGAAGGAAAGGGGCATTTACATAAATACCACGCAATTCTTATATATTTACATATCTAGCAGCTAAACTTTACTATTTGCATTTATACCACTCAAATCTTTTATATCACATCAAAAAATACCACTTTTTTCTTTTATAAAAAGTGAAATACACATTTTTATGCACATGTGAGGTTGCATTTATGTAAAAATTGAAGTTTAGGTTTTAGATATGTAAATGCATAAGAATTGAGTGGTATGCATGTAGTTCTTCCAAAAAAAAAAATTATAGATTATATTCTGAATGAATGTTTTCAATGAAAATACTAGTTTTATATTTATTAGAGAGCACAAAAGTGATTTTTTTTTTTTGTATACTTCTGATTTTGGGATAGCCATAGGCATGAACATGGTATGTGCTGATTGTTTCAGGAAGTGCGGATTCGATTTACAGGGTTTGGTGTTGAAGAGGATGAGTGGATAAATGTTCGAAAGTGTGTTAGGCAGAGATCTCTTCCTTGTGAGGCTGGAGAGTGTGTCGCAGTGCTTCCCGGGGACCTCATTCTGTGTTTCCAGGTTCGGTCAGCTTAACCGAATTTTCATTTTGTTTATATATATACATATATTTAGTTATTTATTTAAAAGGAAATGATATTTGAGTCCGGTGGGCCCAAATACCGCTTCTCCTTTGCGCTTGAGCACCTATGATGGGGTGTCTGCGCCATGTGTCTAATATTCAAGAGCCCCCGCGTCACGGTGGGATCGAACCCTTGACCTGAGGGGAATTACAGTGAACCTGCCACCAACAGGCCAAGGCTTGCGACGCGCGCGCGCGCGCATACACACACACACACATACATATATATATATACACATTTTTTGCACGTTTATCGTGGAGCCATCCAAACCCTATAATGCCTTTTGTTTTATTTTTAGAAATTAATTTCAATTTAATATTTAAATTTTTTTGTGTAGCCATTACTTGTAAATTCTTTTTATTGTTTTATGGAAGAATGGCTTCTTAAATAGGTACCGATGCAGTTCGTAATAATTTCATAGATTTTGGCTTTTAAATTGTTTACTTAACAATGTTCCTTTTCTTATTTTAAAAGAAACTGGACTACACATACTTTTATTAATTCTCATGAGTGCAATATTCTTCCAAAATAAAATTACATTATATTTTTAATAAGCATACACCCCCATGTCTCTTTTGTTAGCTGAGAAAGTAGTCATTGAAATGGAATGTTTGTGATCCGAAGTAGTTTGGCGAGGAAGTACATCAATTTTTTCTGTTGGCTGAAAAATGAGAGGATTATTTCATTATTCAATAGTTAAAATTACTCGTGGAAGATGAAGAAATGGAGTGAGATAGAGAGGGAGAGGTTTTGCTCGTTATTTGAGAGTTCCACATTGCATGATGGTGGTGAGAGGATGGGAGCGGGTGGGTCTTCTTTTTTGAATTACATACATTTTTTTGTGAAAAGGAGAGGATATTTTATTGCAGGAAACCTTATTTTTAAGTATATAACCATTTTTGTTTTCCACATTTAATTCTCTCCTGCAGTCACCATTTTAAGATGGTCATTTCCTCTCTCTCTTTTTTTTTCAGTTACACTTATTTTTACATGATGTGGTTAATTTTAATTATAAGGTGTGCTCATTATATTGTCATTCTTGTGTCGAGCCACTAAGAGTTGTCACATTTAGATAAAAAAATTAGTACAACAACGATTGAGTATATGATTTATAATGTTTAATAATTATCATTCAATTTTAAAGGCTGATAAAATGATTTTAGGTGTAAGCTTTTAAGTAACTCGGATATATCATTCAAAAGCATGAAAATATAGATGAGAACGTAGCTTTTAGAGTTAAGGATGGATGCTTAAAATAGGAAAGAGGCTGAAGCGTTTGTATGATAAAAGAATGCCATGGAGGCTTAAAGATAAATTTAATAAAACTACAACTAGGCCTTTAATGTTGTATGGATTCAAATGTTAGACCGAAAGAAAGTCATTGAAATCTATATTTAGTGAGGTGACAATGAGAATGTTAAAATGCACAGGTGAAAATCAGAAAGAATTATATTAAAGCAAAGGTTAGAGTGACATACATAAAAAATAAGATAGTTAAATATAAACTTAGGTGATTTGAGAATTTACAATGAAGGATACAAAATATTTATGTTGGAAGTTTTAATACATCTAGCTTTAAATGATTAAGAAAAAAAAAAGGTAAACCAAATTTTACATGGATTTAAGTTCGAAAAAAATTTGTGAGAGTAAGTTTAACACTTCAAGCACTCAATATTAATGAATGAAAAAAATAAGGAAAAAATAATAATAATCCTTAATTTTATTTCCTCAGTTGACCCTTGTTTATATAATCCTAGGAGTGTTACATGGTTGAAAGTTTACCCATTTAATAAAAAAATTGGTCATGCCATTAGTTAAAATAAATTTGCATGTGGATTGTTGAGATGACACTTTTGAGCACACAAATTAGTGAGCTAGCATGTAAGGAACTGATCTAGACATAATTTATGGTGATTGATTTTATGATAAGATTACATATAAGGAGTCAATTAGGTTGTAATTTGTAGATTGAATTCTAATCAATTATATTCTTTGATATCTCCTCTTAAATCGATGTCAGTTGTTCACAAAGCATCAATTTACATACAAGCATCTAATGTCTTTGTTTGGTCAAAGCTTTCATTAATATATCTGTAATTTGAAGATTTGTGGGGGTGTAAGAAAGAAAATCATATCAGTGTTGAAGGTTTCCCAAATTGAGTGACAATTAACTTTAATATTTATAGTCCTCTTATGATACATTGAGAGATTATTTCTTACTCTTACATGAGATCAAAAAACTATTAAGACATGCACAATCCTATAGTTGATCGATGAATATTATAACCACCCTGTCTAATCTGCAGTACCATGTCCTACATGTTGAGGATGAGAATTATATGGAAAGATGTCAAAGAACAAATCTTGATTTGGTGTCTTTATGAGATATCAAATAAATCAACGAATGACAATCCAGTACGAGTGACGAGTAATGGTGAAATAGTTTAGACTGCTTATCAATTGTCTGTATGTCTCCTTCCTCACTAAGATATTTTACATTTACTTCAAATAATTTTAAAGACTTTTCAAAGTAATTAAATCCTATGATGCTTTTATTAGTGTAGGAATGTAGAGGAAGTAGTGCGCATTTTCAAATTTAACAAGTGAGGCCTTCAAAATTCATCATATGAAATGTGGCTTAGAAGTGTTGTTGAAGCATAATTAGAGTTAAATGTATGGTAGTAATTATAATGTCATCAACATAAACTAGAATGACAATTCTATTGGATTTCTTATAGAAAATGTTTAGAAAGTGATGATTTTTATATTCCGCAATATCATTTTGTTGGGATATATGGTGGCAAGATCTATGAAAAATAATTCATTTGTGTTTAAGAAAATAATGAGACACATTCACTCCTAAAATCAAATCTCAATTTGTTAGCGTAAGATGAAAATTGAGTTTCAGCATAAACAACAAAATTTTTTAAAAAGACAAAATATATGTCATAATCTAAGTGTATTTGTTATATTCTTTATTGAACTTACAAAATATTTATAATTAAACATCATACGACATTAATGATCAAATTAAAATAATTTTTAAGATAACTATTATGTGATGGAAGAGAATTAATGATTTCTATTATTTACTTATTAAGTAGAAGCAAAAACAAGACAAGTAAATTGATCTTTCCTTCCTACTAAATAAGAATTTATTAAGAGAAATAAAATAGGAGAGTTTTGATGACTTCAATCTTTTGCGTAGGAGTTTATTATTTTGATTTATCACAATACACGATAATAAAACCTCCTTTGAAATGCATGACTGCAAGAGAAACATGTCCAATTTTAGGCCTCTTCATAAGTATTTTTACTTTATTAAAATCTTATGCAGTGCAATCATCATGATTAAATCGAACACCACAATTGTTATGAACTAATTTTTCTACTGAGATGAGATCAGTTGAGAGCCTAGCAGATAATTAGGACATCGTCCATTATGTGATTAGCATATTCAATGAGTTTGATATGTTATTCATTATGATTCACAATCTTATAATATGATTGGATATTATAAAATAGACGTTAAGCATCAGATCAAATGATAAAATTTAAATAAATTTGTCATTTTTCAAAATGTAATCCTCTTCTCTTGGAGGAACCAAGTATAAGGGTTGTTATTAATTAACCAATATGATACTATTGTTACTAGTGAAATGATGCTCCATTTGATAATAGCTTTCATATGTGACAACAAACAGGAAGGTAATGAGCAGGCTCTCTATTTCGACGCTCATATCCTCGATGCACAAAGAAGAAGGCATGATGTTCGTGGCTGTCGGTGTCGGTTTCTTGTCCGCTATGACCACGATCAGTCTGAGGTATATTTTTTTATAATTTTATGCTTTGATTTTCTTTTTATATAGTTTCTTAATCTACTTTATGCTACGTTATTTGCATTGTGGCAGTATTTTTGGTGTTTCCACTCTTCAGATTTTTACCTGTGCAATTGTATTTAATCACATTTACATGTATACCAACCAATTCTTATGTATTTATATATAACACCTAAGCTTTAATTTTTTGCATACCTTACCCATTCATGAGAAAGTGTATTTAACTTTTTAGAAATTAAAATGGTGATATTTTAAATATGGTATAAAAGATTTGGGTATTGTAAATGTAAGAAATGGAAGTTTAGGTGGTGGATATGTAAGTACATTGGAATTGAGTGGCTTGTGAGTATCCAGGAAGTAGGAATGCATGTATTTTTGACAGATTTACATGCACGACACCCAAATTAATCTTTTCACTTGCACAAAAAATTAATCTTTAAATAGCACAAAAATATTTTTATTTCGCCAATCCAACCAATCCTGAGGATGCCTACATAAGTAGGAGCAATTGTCCCCCCCACAAATTTAGATTTCTACTTATATAAGAGGATAATTTGATCTTTTGCCCTTTCTAAAATTAAAATTTTGTCCTCCGTTACCCTAGCCAAAAAAAAAAAAAAAGTAATAGGTTTTAATTATTTCAGGCTAAAAATTAAATTGAGAATTGTTTGAAGCCCTAACCGGTTATATTGAATTAAATTTCAATTTAATTTAAATCAACTTTCTAAAAAATTTGGTTGGCTATGTTTATTTTGGAATTTCAAATATCGATTTCGTTCAATTTGTGCCGATTTTAAATAACAACATAAGTATTATAAATGCGCAACTTACCCACAAGACTGGCAGGAGATAGTGTCGCTGAAAAAGATATGCAGACGTCCAGAAACTGATCGGCGGCTGGAGTTGCTTCAGTCCTCCATAGCACCAGGCTCAGGCTCTGGCTCTGCAGATGCAGCAGGAGCGAGATCAAGTAAAAATCCTTCTCAACCTCACCCATCTAAAGATCAAAATACGATGATTTCAAAGAGGACCAGAAAACAGCGAAAATTGGTTGATGTGAACGTGGATGAGGTTATGACTATCGCTCTGCCTGCTCTCTCCAACCTCGCTGTTTCTGCAGCTCCTCTCATTCCAACACAAGATGAATCCCCTCCAGTAATTGGAGATAACAGCAATGTAGCTGCTAACCACTCTCTGATCTGATGGCTGCCACTGGTACTGTTTTTTTACTATTATTTTGTTTAAATGATGATTTATATTTTTGGTGGAGTAAAGTTGTTGGATACATGAAATGTTTTTGTCTGAGTTCAAGATTATTAACTAATGGAAATAAGTTAGATTTTGGAATTTTAATTTTTAAACTTAAAACATTTGGTTACCGAGTTGTGCTCGTAAAAAATTCATACATTATTCAGCTATTCTATTCTCTCTATTTTTTGGAAAAAATTTCTGGCTAGACTCTGGTCGTTGATCCATGTGTGAGGTTATTGGGGGTCATTAAAGTAGAACAACAAAGGTTATGAGGGGGTTGTTGAAAAGGATCTGTAGAAGTTATTAGAGAGTTATTATGGGGGTTATTAAAGTGGAACCACATGAGTTATTAAAAGGTTATTAGGAGGAGATTATTGGAGGAGCCGATAAATTTATCTCTTAATAAATTAGTTATTGGTGAGTTATTGCAGTGTTATTAAAATTAATATCCTAATAATCCTCCAATAATCTCCGTAATATCTCTAATAATCTTCATAGTTCCATTCCAATAATTTCCGTTATTCCACCCTCAAGATTTTTTTAGGTTAGCCTGTTATATCACACATGACAATATAATAATTAAATCCACACGTAGAGCTCTACGTCCAAGTCCGGACAGAAAAAATTTCCCTATTTTTTTGGAGTTTGTATTTCTTTCAGTGAGAGTACCAGCTAATTCAATTTGTGAATGCTTAAAAATTATTACTGAAATTTATAGATCAAGATTGCTCTAAAGCACTAATTTAAAAAAAAATAAAAAATGATAAAACGATAATTACATATCAATTTAAGCTCAACATCTTAATATAATGCCTTTATGACTGAACACTAAATAGAGCAAAACTTACAAGATCTCAAAATGTAAGTGAAATCAAATCTAACAGCATAAAATCAATGATAAAAGTAAAACCAACTAAATTACGAACATTTCTTTACATGCAATATCTTGATCGAAAAGAAAAGCCACCCCTTTTCTTCCCCAGAAACAAAAGTACCGTATATTTCTAAACAATAACACCGGTTGCTCTGCAAGCATGTATTGGTGAAAAATAACAAACAGATGCTAAAACCGCTAATCATAACCTAATATTTCAACTTCCAAAGAAATTACTGTTTATTAAATTAACAAAGTTTAATAACTGATACAGGTGGAAATTGAGGACACAGATCTAATGAAGAGCAGAGTCTACCAGCTCAGAGAACTCTTATTAGATTGTTGGATTTTTGCGTTGTATGAACTCTCCATCTCATCCTGCAAGAACCAATGGGCAAAATGGAGCTTTTAGGTGACCATAATAGATATTGCTTGGTGCCACACAGTTAGAGATTCTCAATCTCGTTATAATTTTTTTTCTAAATAATTTCTTGGAATATTTATGTGTACCCCTCAAGTCTTATGTATTTACATATGAAAATTTTTTATATATCTGCCGCATTACTTTGCATGTAAAGGTATTTCAAAAAAGTTGCAAGTGATATTTTGGATTTGATGTAAAAAATAAAATTTAGGTGCTACAAATGTAAATATATAAGAATTGGGTGGTATGCATGTAAATGTGCCTAAGATATTTCTATTGTGGATTGCATAAAATATCGTATATTGTTTTACAACTTCCATAGGTAAATATATTAGAATATTATGGAAGTAAATAGAAATTCAAAAAAATAAGAAAATAAATGTTAAAAAATAAATAGAAATTCAACATGCTTTTGAATTGGCAAAAAATAAGAAAATAAATGAATAACACAATTTGGATTGAAATGCATAATTTAAGGCTAAATAATGATTATCCTAAGTCCACATGTTCATTTTATCCAATCAAAGTGTTGATAAACTTTAAAGTCATACTAATTAAAATCCAATTTTAAAAAAAAGAACTAATGCGCATCTACTACAAGTAAGGGTCTATTTGAGGCAGCTGCAACTTATCCAGCTTCTGCTAATAAACAGCTGATTCTGATAATCTGCTGATTGGCAGCTGATCTGAATAAGCTGACTGGTTGTTTGGTTTATGCGTTTGGAAAACAGCTGATTATGGATAAATGACCATTCCGCCCCTGTTCTGGATAAGTTGTTTAACTGTTTTGTTTGTGCGTTTTGTAAACAGCTTATTTGCAAAATTAAAACCAAAATATATATTAAAACTACAATTAGTAATAAGATTATAACATTCAATTTAGAATGTGAAAGCAACAACTCATGAGAACCGTTGCTCGGTTGTTACACAAGAGAACCCTGAGCAACATTATGAGGTCGGGAAACACTCGAACCACAAGCGATGGTCTCTGATTGTGACACTGTCGAACCTTGTGCAACTTGTCCGACCTCATTAGTTTTACTCATTTTGACTGTGATTCGTGTGCTTTAACATCTAAAAATAAAGGATCATGTAACATCCAAACCAAAGCAACCTCACATAAATGATAAAAAGAGCAAAACACAGATCAAAAACAGGGCATACATAGATACTACACAGAAAAATAGATGAATCCCTCACCTAGAGCCGGGAACAAAAACCTCGATAATGGATGAAGCCAGCACTCAAGACAAAATTAAATTAATTTCCAGACAGAAACGATACCACTTACGAAAGAACGACTGCGGGTCAGGAGAACACCTCGGCGTCGTCGGGCTCACCGGAAGAAGGCGATGAGGAAGATGGCAAGGAGTCTTCCTGCGATTGGGCGCGAGGAAGGTGTAGATGAGAAGAAGAAGTTGCGGAGAAGTTGAGAAGGGGGATTTCTACGAGGCTGGAGGGTTCATTGCTAAGAGCGATGAGTGAAAAAGAGCGGCGGTGAGACTGAATTTGAGATCGGAGAAGCGGAGCCCACCGGCGAGCTCTGGTGCAATGCGGTGAGGTTGGGGGTACCGCGGCGGTGAGTGCCGAAGCAATTGGACGAACCTTTTTCTTTGTTGGCTCGCCTGTCAGCACCGAGACGTCACGCGAAGAGCACTAGGCTCGGAGGCAACTGTGGGGTTAGCGACGAGGGCAGGGGTGTAAAAAGCTGGCGTGCGAACGCGGTACGCAGGGGTAATGCCACGGTCTGTGTTTAGTTCAACACTAAAACACTATTTTTAAAAACGCTATCAAAACGCGTGAATCAAACTGCGACGCGGCGTTTTCAAAAACGCCGCTGCACTTTTAAGCTGGCCCAAACGGGCCCTAAATCACAATGCGAACAAGTTAGAATGAAGTTAAAGCATTAAAAGAAGCTAGATTGCAGGAGAAAGTAACTTGCCTTACAAGACTTCATCAATGGCTGCAGAAAGGATGACCTGAAAAACCTGATTGATTGGTCAAGTGAAGTTCCTTCCCACTCAGCTACAGATGAAACATGCACAATTAGGGATAGCGGCAAATAAAAGAAGGTGCATTACAAGCATACCACACAGTTCTTATATATTTACATACCTAACAACAAAACTTTCATATTTACCACCCAAATCTTTTAATATCACATCATGAATATCACCATCTCTTTCTAAATGAAAAAGACTTTTTCATAAATAGAGTTATAATACCAAAATGTGTAAATAACAAACTTAGGGTGTTAGATACGTAAATACATAAGAATTGTGCTGTATGTATGTAAATTTCCCAGAAAAAAAAAAATATTGCACTTCGCTACGGCCTCTGGTGTAGGTTCCATTACAGCGAATAAAATGGAGAATGTAATATGAAACTCGAATTTAGGATATCAAAATGTTGGAATCTTTAGGCTGCGTACCATTTTCAACAACCATTCGCGCGCCACCAGCATTAAGTTCCTCTATAAGCTGCATATTGTTAAAAAAGTCGGGTTAAGATATTATTGTTAACAATGCAAATTGAACATTCAGAAAAATTTTAGAGAATGGATACAATGGTTGTGATGACTTCATCTCTGATGATTGGTGACGCAAAATAAAACAACGCAAGCTTCATATTTCACATGGATTTTCAGGGTAGCATTATTACATGGCCCACTAGAGTTCATATACTAGTCAACAGTTGAACTTCTGTTAATTTTTTTATTTAGTCTACAACTTAGCTCCCAAATGATTGGAAATGTTTCCCAGCATTGCAGTCATAGGCTATAAAAAAAATTTTGTCATTATTTGGCTTGTTAAGAACATCATGTTTGATTTGTTTATTAGGTAAACAAGACGAACAGGAACAATCTTTTGTTCAATACAGTTTGACTCATTATTGACTCGATAAAATATTTATTCGTATTTTTCATATTCAGCTCATTAAGTTAGCGAACGAGCCGAACATGAGCTGTTCGCGAACGACGGGCCATTTTGACAGCCCTAGTGATATGTATGTAAATATGCAAGTTTAGATGTGTAAATACAATTAAAATTAAATTTTTATTCATATTAATATTTGGTAGCAAACTGAAAGCTTCTGCGTTCAACCAATCATTATTATATTAACTTTCTAATTAAATCAAAATTATTATTTTATGAACTTCTAAACTTTGAAACAATCGAAACAAAGCTCTCTCTCTCTCTCTACACACACACACACACACACACACACACACACACATATATATATATATATATATATATATATATGTAAAGAAATATGTGCCACCTTATCCATGCATTTATAAAATGTCTAATTCACTTATTAAAAACTAAATAATTATATTTAATGTGATATGAAAGATTTGGGGGGTATAAATATAAAAAAGAGTTATATATGTAAATAAATAGTAATTGGGTGGTAAGTATGTAAATGCCCCACGTATTAATTATTGGGTTCGAACCTATGACTTGGAATATACAGTCATGTCTGTTACCCAATAATGAATAAACAACTAGTCATCTCCCACATTATTCTACCACTTTTCAAACAAAAAAAAAAAAAAAATTTTTTCTTTAAAAACAAACAAACACACACGTGCGCGTGCGAATGACCTGACTCATTGGTGCGAAAAAAAATTACGTACATAAGACGTACGCAGAGCGTTACAGGGAGAATTTTAGGAGGTTATAACCGCGTTATACCCCCTGTAACCTCCCTGTAACCTACTTGTATATGAAAACAGAAGCGCATAACTTACTAGAAGATACAGGTAGGTTACATGGAGGTTACAAGGGGTATAACGCGGTTATAACCTCCCAAAATCCTCCCTGTAACCTGTTTGCAGGTTACCGCTGTTTGCAGGTTACAGATTACAGACGTACGCAGCTGTGCGTACGTCTTATGTACGCAATTTTTTTCATTGGTGTGGCCTCTGGCGTAAGTCCCTCGGTTCGGGGGTTCCAATCCCGTTGCGCAGGCTCTTCGAATCATATACAAGCACACCAAGGTTTTCAACCCTTTGGGGGAATCAATATTTGGTGCCCACTAGACCAAATATCTAGACCAAATATTGATTTCACCTTTCAAATATATATATATATATATATATATATATATGTGTATAAAATGAGACAATCTCTCCAAAATC
>NW_018164789.1:1715479-1725505 GCF_001263595.1 Phalaenopsis equestris | reverse complement strand
ATATGAGTATAAAATGAGACAATCTTTCCAAAATCGGTGCAAGTTTTTCCTCAAGTTAAGGAAAACAAAATAAAATAGCATTACAATTTAAAATATGTTGCTCCTTGTTCTTAAATCTCATATCGTTTAGACAATTAACATTATACAATTTAAATTGTAATACAAAGATTAGCCATTTAAAATTGTAACCTGCACGGGATACATGTTGAGAGTTTGTGGAGGTTTTCTTGCGGTTGGAATTGTTGAACAAAATCTTTAAGGCTCGTGTTTGGCTAATTTCCAATTCAATTTCTAATGAGAAGAACATGAATAATTTCAAACATGAAACAAAATAAAATACACCAAATTTCAAACAAGCCAAATATGAACAAACTCACATCATCTTGAAAATCTGCTCATTTATACCTCGTCACAATGCTAACTCACTGGAGTGAAGACCAGGTAAATTTGATTATATAAACCCGCAATTAGAAACATGAGTCTAACATGCAGAACCAAAATGATTTTTGCCTAAAGCTTTAACCTGAGAAAGGGAACGACATTGGTACAAAGTTGCCAGTTATTAGGTACGCTGTACTTCTAAAATAGAGCCAGAGAATCCTGAGAAGTAACTTGCGATTTATGTATTGAAATTGCATAAAAGGCTAAAATGCAGAGCGCCCAATGGGTTCAAAAGATTACAAATGCTAATCTTAATTTATATGAATCTTGAAAATTCGAAAGAAAATATGTACTTTCGCACATTTGACAAATTTAGAAGCATTAAAAGGTTATCAAGTTCAACATTCGAGTTCAAGATTTGCTAAGACTTAATTAGAAGAGAAAACTAAGTTCATTATGGCAGTCAGTGCAGCATTAAAAGAAAGCACCTGTCATTCGAAAAGAGAATCATCAATGTTGTATTAAATTATAGGAACTGACGAATAATATATCATATACGCACGACAAGGCTGCAGAAAACTAATTTTTTAAGATAAAAAAACCAAGTAATACAGCCCAACATATTACAGAACATTAGAATCCATAATTCAAAGAATAGTTAGTTTCAATGAGCAGTAACTATTATGGAACTCTTACCATAGAAAGCGTTGGCACAGATGTAGGATCAAAATCCTCGCAATACTTAGGATCAATGGGAACACAGACACGTCCTGGAGCATGACACAAATAAATGCTTGTAAGCGGCAACTAATAGTAAGAATAAATAGTTCATATGCTAAAGGGCGTTTGAGATCACTATTGTTTTTTATTTCCTATAATTTCTTTTAATTTATGTTTTATTTAAACAAAACATATTTGACATATTTGATTAAGATATAGTTATTTTTAAAAACAACATTAAAAACACTAGAAACACCTAAATGTTGTTTTTAAGTGTTTTCAAATAACTATTAATTGTTTTGAGAAACAAAAAAAAGAATGTAAACAAACATTTATAAAAAAAGGAAAAAAATAAATAAAAATGAAAAAACAAAAGTTAATCTGAAACAAGCCTTAAATGTGTCAACCTGTTTTTGGGTGTACACAGAAAGGAGCCTTCAGCAAATGGTTCATATGCTTCGAAACCTGAGCAATAATCGCCATAAATTCACGAGAAACTACATCAATAATGCAAAACACGTACCAACCAATGCGATAGAAGAATACTACAAACCTCCATGTCAATTCTTGGGAAGGTATAAGTGAAAACAATCTCTTCTACACATCTTCGGAGACCCTGCCAGAAATAAGGTGTAAGCAATGTAAATGAGTTTAAAATTGCAAAATTAAAATCAAGAAATAAGAATAAAATATTAAAATAGATTCCAACCAGTTATTGAGAATCCAAGATGGAGAACTACAAATATCATATATGATAGATTATTAAACCTTCATCAGGCCCTCAATTAAAGAGTAAAATCTCAATCACAAGCAGCGCACATTTAAACAATCAAAATTAGTCAAGATGTACTTAATTTTGAAGTTACATAATAGATCTAGTGATCTTCATTTCTCACTTCACATATGATACAGATCCTTATTGACTCCCATCCCCAATGCTCTTGGCAGCACCCAAAAAAGATAAAAGGATCAACATAAAGTTTCAAAACAGATTAATGTATGCAGCCTTAGCTGCATTTCCCACAAAAAAAAAAAAGAAGGCAATTGAAACCATAGAAACATTGGAAAAAGAATCAACTACTTCCATTTTTGTTCTACCAATTAAGGGTCATTTTGGGGCAGCTGCAGCTTATCCAGATAAGTTGCTGATCAGCAACTTATTCGAATAAGCTGGTTGGTTGTTTGGTTTGTGCGTTTGGAAAATAGTTGATTTATAGTTGTTTTTGGATTGATGACTATTCTACCCCTATGCAGTAGTGTTGTTTGCAACAAAACTGTCATAGCTATATATTTGATAGTTTATAAGCAAAAAACCATTTTATAACAAGACAAAAAAAAAAAAAAGAAATACAACCGACTTAAGAGTGAGCATCAAAATTCCTAAAAAATGGAGAAAACCTATTAAAATTATAATTAAAAGTATGATAATATTAATTTCAAAATGCAGAAGAATCATGTCACAAGCAACGTCCCTTCTTTTCCCCTTTTCAATATATTTAAAGTCACGTATTAATACATATCACGATAAGAATTAAAATTCAAAATCTATATAACATGTGCTTTGGCATCTAACTTTCCTCCTGTATTATTTTATATTGTTTAAAAAAATAGAATAAAGAAGAAGTTTATCAAAACTTGGAAAAAAAAGGAGCAACAAAAAAGCACAGGTCCACCAACGAAAACTGAAGGGAAAAAAGATTGGTGCTTACAGTTGAAGCATTCCTTACACAGGTCATGAGCTCAAATCCCCCAACATCTAGAAGCATATAAATGGGAATTGAAAAAATAACGCAAAAACATACGAAGAGGGGAGGCGGATTGGTGTGCTTGCGTACTAGCAACACTCATAAAGATCGGAATGCTCGCCGGACCGCAGCTTCCATCCTTTCCGATGACTTTGGTCCGTTATCATCTTCTTCATTGAACTTTGAAGCAGATCTTACGACCCGATGCTGCCATCACGGAGGATGACGACATGGCCAAGACAGGAGCAGATCCTACCCGTGATGCAGGGGTGAAACACTTAGTGAGGGAGAAGACAAACAGGGGCACGCGAGGAAATAAACCTCGACGCGAGATCGAAAACGCGGGCCGCGGGGTCAATCTCGTGGCTGCGTCTATTAAAGGACATCAAACTGCGTTTCCAAAGAACGCAGCAAGCAAACGCTTAAGCGGCGTTTTGAAAACGCCAAACGGACCCTAATTTTCATATTGAATAATATATGAAAGCAGCATTCTTTATGAACTAATGATTCCAATAATTCAATGCTATCTCAAAATGCTTTGTCTCTTCGGTATGTTTCATTGGCCCTAATGCTTCTACAGTCCAAATTGGAAATTACAATGAGGAAACCAGCTTTGAGTAAGAACAATTAAAGGCAAACCTTATGCTTTGTGGATTGCAACACACTCTTCAATTGATCCCATCGGACTTCTTCAGAAACGGAAGATCTCTTATTCCCTTGCCATTTCTCATGTATCTCTGAAGCAACAGCTGAAGAGCCCAAAATATCAGAAAATAGGAATGTTTTTCTGGGTGGAAGATGGAAAATACGGTAGGCTTACATTTATCTGAAATGATATCTAGTATCTTCTGGTATCTCTCTTCAAGAGAAAATAACCTTTGGTTATGTATCAGTTTCCTCTCAAAATAGTCCAGCAAAACATCGGTGTATGCTCTCCTGGTAAAATTTTCAAAGCAGGAAATCTTCTCAGGTAGATATAAGATTATAAAAGCATGAGAAATTATATTGAACAAGCTACTTACGCAAGAAGAGGGTGAAGAGCTAGACCCGTTAATGATGCTTTCTTCAGGCTATTTTCACCACCCTAAGATAAAACAGAACTGATGAGGGCATAAATTTAAAAAAGAACTCGTTCTGAATCCACAAGCCAAGCAATCACCTTATAAACATGGAAATAGTCAGCAATAGATGACCTCACTTCATTGCTCAGCCTGGGAGAAATTAAGACAGCCATATTAATTCCTTAAAAGATATAAATGGGACACAAAAAGGCGCGCCTATCAATATGCATGCATATTTTTGGGTTATTTGTGACATCTTCTTTTACCTTCTTGCCCTACCATCACACACCCAACAATGAACACCACGACGACCACTATATACCCACAAAATTTGATTGAAACCAAAATCATCTGTGATATAAGAAGACAGTTAATTAAGCTGATATCCTTAGTAGCTAAAACGTTTTAAAAATCACTTCAATAAAGCAACAAATATATAGTCAAGAGGGCCCTAATATTTGACACAAAGAGGTGTCTTTTAGGTACTATAATAAATAGCACATTTAGTTAAACCTCTTAAAGCAGTGTCTATCACTTTAATAGCAATTGCCATTAAGGGCCAACAATTCAAGCAGATATCTGAACCAGAGCAGCAGTATCTAACATCATCATATTCAGTTATATCCTGTTGTCAACAAAAAGAAATGATTTTAAAAAAAAACAATCAAATATCTTTATAACTTGTATACTTCAATTAACCAGAATATAATAAGCTTACAATATCAAAAATGAGCTCCCTCTCAACTGGTGTGAAAACATTATTTCCAGCTTGTGCATATGCGTGCCTTTTTGAAGGCTGTGGAAAAATGTTTAGGGTAGTCAGTTAAAAATTTAAACATTAAAAGACAAGTCCTGTAAATTATAAGAGGAAAACCCTTAAATAATTTTTGCAGTAGAAAAGGTGTTTGATCATACATCTACACTATACACGGGTCCTATGTCAATCTTGTGAGGGCATTTCTCCTTAATAGAGTTCTCCAATTCAAATTCACTTTTGAATGATTGAAATCGGAGGTACACATCGTTCTCCAAGGTGAAAGAAAATTCCCTTCTGCTGAAGTAGGATGCATCACATGCTGGATGCTTTCCATCTGCAGAGTAAGTGCCAGAAGCAAAGTAGAAACAAGTCAAGAAGAGAGAATTGGCTCTAAAGATTACATTAAAAGACTAGCAATTTCTGTATACCATTCCCATAAGACATCCACCTGAAAATATCAGAATATGGAAAGAGCTTTCCTGCAATGAGAGAACATACAACCAGTAAGCGAATGCAAGATCCCAATCAAAATAGTGGGTTTATGTAGTAAATAAATTGAATGGGCTAAGGATTAAACCTGCAGAAAATACAAAACTTTGTTGAATTATGTTCACAGAATAACAATAAAATTTCAAACAAAATTAATACTTTCTTTTGTTCATCCAACCGCATTGTCAAAAAGAAACGTTGATTTCATCTTTAATAATCTTAAGCTGAAGTGACAGAGCCTGTTCTCATTCACAAGCTACGGTTGTCACTGGGGCTTTTTATCAAATTAACGAAGCCCTTTGAACTTATCTCCACTCATATATATATAATTAGATTGTTAACCATTTAAAGGAACATATTATTAGAAATATCATAAAAAAATTATTCTTCTTACACAAAAGAGAGATTTAAAACAAAAAAGCAGAAGATATAAGAAAATATATGCTTTGAAATCATGCTAACATGTGGCTGAGGACTGGACCGGTCAGTCAAGCATGTGAGTGCTGGTCCAGCAGGGAGGTTGGACTAGCTAGCCTTCTAATGAGGCCGGATCTGATGCCCTTCCTCCTCCCACCTATTTTACTTATCATAAATATATGTGCTGCTGTCTAGGGCTGCACTTTTTGCTGAGTTCTCTGCTTGGGCAGCCGTCAGCGTCATAATTTTCCCTCTAAGGTTGTATCCGACGAAGAGAATATGTTTCGGTTGTAACTCGTCCGAGGTGTTTATCTTTTACAAGGGTTCGATGGTTGCTCCGGGTGTAGCTCCTAGCTCGCCCCCGCAGGGATAGCTATCCTTTCCCACTCCCCCTCGACAGCAATCCTGCTGTCAACTGCATCTCATCCCTCTGTCACCTGTCATTTTCCCGCCAAAACTCCCTTCCAGCCGTCACCCCCAACACACGTCCCTGCTCCCAACTCTCATCCCTAGCCACTCTCCTGCCATCTGGTAGCTTTCCCTGCTCCCAAACGCCATCCCTAGCCACTCTTCCTGCCATCTGGTAGCTTTCCCACAATCCCTCCCTATTGTGTCGTATACCCAGCCGATTGCAGCCTGCCCGTTGCCTTTCCCCTTGCTGCCAAAACCACCTTCCAACCAACCTGCTACCGTACCCCTCTCAGCTAGCCCCTCCTACCAGCTACCATGTCACCATCTTCACCCTAATTGTAGTTGGGGTCTGTGTTGGGCACTTTGTTGTTATGTCCTAGTGTCATTGTGTTTGTTGTCGTTATTTCCTGTTCTCTAGAGTCTTGGTTGCAACCGTTTGAATTTCAACAATAATAATTTCATTTCTATTGTGGTTTGGATTAACTCGTGTATCTCATGCAAAAACTGTGAAACTAAGGTTTGAGCATAGTGTCAATCTAAGATTCATAAATTAAGTCTGAAAAGAGGAAAGAGTCATCTAGCAAGCACCAGAGCTCAGGATTTCGAAAAATATTTTATAGCTTAAGCATATGGAAAAAGTGATGAAAACCCTCAAAGCTAATGATGTTGCCTCGTATTAAAATATAACCATGGAAACTATAAAAATATTAGCCAAACTAAACCAACAAGGATGGTAAATGAAACAAAAAAAAAGTACCATGGATAATTAAAATAGCAAACATAATATGAATGATGCATACCATAATAAACTTTAAGAAAATCATAGCTAAATTCATGAGATGCTTGGTTCGGTTGTTGATCCAATGGAACATGTACATCAATTAGCATGTCAACTCTTTCATCATTATGTTCTTCCTTAGTCATGATCCCAAACACAACCCTGCCTAGAGAAATGGATAAAAGAAATAATCAAATTTTGGCATTAATTGAATTTACGACATACATTGATGTCTATTCAATATTAAATTTCAATACATCGTAAAAAATACTAAAAGATGAAAGTTAAAAAAATAAATTTATAGGCACATCACATATGATAGTTTGCATGTAAATAACAAAACATATATTTCAGTTACAATAATTGGGTAAATTGCAAATGGAGTATGACATGACACAAGGATATTTATATTGTACAGCAAAATATGACCTGGAAATAAATGCAGACTACTTTAATTGTAGCGCAAATTATTAATATTTATGAATAAAAATATCACTAAACATAAAACAACTGCTACATCAAATGATAAACAACCATGATAACCAAAACAAAAATAATTCTTAGGATTAAGCTCAAGCACAAGATTGGCAAGATGAAACAAGACCACAAGAAAGAGGCTTCAGCAAACAAGATTGAGTGTCAAGACTGACACAGAGAAGGACGGCAAGAGCTCTCATGTGTCTCCAATTTTATTCATAAATTAAAATTTTATATGCCAATGTTTTCATTAATTTAATCATTTTACATTTTAACACCTCAAATCCATTAGAATTCGATATCTAATAGTTCATGTGATGCCTGATCCTAATAAACAAAAGAATAAAGAAACATATTTCATTGTCATTGCTTTATGAACAAAAACAAAAAATATGAAAAAAAAAATTCTATATGAGTTTGTAAGTAAACCAACAAACCATTCATTCAAATGATGACATTAACTCCAAAGAAAAAGCTGAAATAAATATAAATGAAGAAATAGTAGATGTGTGGGCTCCGAAAAAATTGCAATATATCGGTCTCCCTAGAAAAAAAAATGAGGATGAGGGAAGTTTATTGTGAGGCTGTGTTAAATTTCCAAAAGGCATATGAGATAATAGATGAAACACTACCCTGAGATTTCACCATTATTTTGCAAGGACATTAAGATTTGGGGTTTGAGATTTCTCATAGGTGCACCTATGGTTAATTACCCCTACTGAGAACAAGAAAACACTTTCGATTAAGGCTAATCAGACCACACAGCTCTTATGTGGTCTTTTTTGTCTCAAGAAATGTAGACTCTGCTACCTTGATCAGGTAGCTAGATAGATCAGGGAAGCATGCAGAGCTTCGCTTTCAGAAGCTCAATAAACAAAACCAAAAGCACAATCAAACCAGCAACCAAATATTTCTCCCTCAATCAAAGAAGCCAACAAAACAACAAGGACACGGAAAACCAGGACTTATGAAGATGATTATGAAATGATTGATTTTCATTTTATCATCAAACTTGGGGTTGAAATTAATCAGAACCCAAAAGATCTAAATTAACTAAGCTTGAATATCAGAAAGAGCATACAAAAACTCAACCATTGTTGGAAATCAATAACCAAATCAACACTTTCTGAATAAAATAAGCCAGATCATTGAGTTGGTAACATGCACTAAAACAAAAGTAACAGAAAATATGCTGCCATTATCACTACCCTCCGCAAGAGATGGATAAAAGACTACTCTTTAGGGTGCCTTCAAAGTAAAAAATATATATATTGAATAAAATAAATTAAGAAAAAAAAAAAAACACAAAAAGAAGAAACTCCAACACCACATACAAAAAAATTCTTTAGAAAAAAATAGGCATTCAAAATTTCATTGAATGGAATTAATACCCTAACTAGAATATCACCTAAAGCCACTAAAATCAAATTAGATACTCTAAACCTAAATACTCACACACCATCATAGGGCAACTCCACTACCTTTTTTTCCCGAAATCAATCTGAAACAGATCCCATCGTTCTGTTTTTAATTAAAATTGGACTTTAGTGGTTTGAAAACATACAATAAGGCATAGATCAAATGTAGGACTAAAAGACAGAGAGGGGAAGAATTATGAGGGTTACCTTCCTCAATGCTTTCAGGCCAGAGAAGAAGGGAGCCGAGGAGGAGGCAGATGGGAGGTTCGGAGGTATTTATAAGCTGTAATCAAGTTGTAGCCTTCCGAACTAGGTCGAGCGGAGCGGAGAAGCTGGAAGATGGCAGTTTTCGAGCTATGTACACGCCGCGATAGTCGTTGCCTTCCCAGGTAGATCGAGCCGAGCGAAGGAGGAGAAAGATGGGAGTGGGCTGCTCTTTTGGGAGGTGACACTACGCTGCGATGACCCAGGCTGTGCTCCGATAGCGGATGAGCAAAACCCTAAACCCGAAGTTTTGTTTCCCGCGCGGATTGACGCAGGGGGCATGGAGGCAAACAGATTTCAATGGAGTTTTCGGCTCCTTTTTTGAAATATTAAAATTTCGAGTTTTAAATGTGTAATTTGTATAGTTTGATGTTTCATAAATGTAAAATCCTAGTTATCTTATTAGTGTTGGCAGGATGGAGTATGCAGGCGTGAAAGCATGGGTGCAAAAATGAATTGTGCTGACTCATTGAGAAGTGAACAGGGCTGTCAATTTGGAGTTCTTATTCTGTGCGGACACCGCACGCAATTATGCGTGCGGTGTCCAACGAAAAGATGACACCTGGAATAGTGGGCCCCACAATTTAAAAAATTAAATTGAGGCATGTATACGGCGCGACCCGGCCCGAATCTGGCCCGAAACGTGTAAAAGTTAACTGAGCGCCTGAAAGAAACTTATTCCTCGAAAAACCAAACGACGCCCGAGCGAGGATCGCACAGAGGACCTTCATTCAATCTTTATTCAATCTTTTAGGGTTTTTGAATCAGATAAACTCAGGCTGTTAGATTTGTCGTTGGAAACCGAAGAGAGCCAGTGAGAATGGAGACGGAAGAGCCCGTGATAATGGAAACCGAAGAGGAATCGACAATGCAAGCCGAGAAACCCAAGAAAAAGGAAGGAAAAGAGCGAAAGAAGAAGGAAAGCGAAGAGGGTTCATCCAGGTAATTTTTATTTTAGTGTTTTTGAGTTCTACACACGTGCACACAATATTACCTTTAAAAATCATCATTAAACAGCAATAAAACTTGCTATTTAATTATAATACAAAACCAATCACTATTTAACAACACCTTAAATCTCAACTCAGTATTACAGAAACAATGTTAT
>NW_018164789.1:1636978-1707769 GCF_001263595.1 Phalaenopsis equestris | reverse complement strand
TACTAACAGACGAGAAAATAAAAAAAAATCTACATCCATAAGACACTAATATTCTTTGGCGGGATCGAAAATGTCCAAATGCTAGATTTGGCGGGATTCCATAAGCACAAATATACGTTTTTTCCGGTTATTGGGCGGAGTTCGGGTCGGGTCACGCATTCTGCTTATTTCTCTTCAATGAGGGCCCACCATTACACGTGTTAATTTGTCATTTGCTACCGCATGCAGAGAACATGCGGTGGTCGGACCGAATAATTTTTCGTCAATTTGGCTAGCGCGAGCAGCTCCTGTTCGGCTCGTTCGTTAAGTTTAATGAGTCGAACATGAACAAACTTTTAAGCTCGAAATATAAACGAGTAGAACACGAACAAACATTTGTTCCCTCGTGTTCGGCTCGAATTTGCTCAAAAAGAAATAAATAAATAAATATACACACACATATAATACATATTCATAAAATTAAATATTATAAATTGTAATTAATTAAAATTTTAAAATATAAAATTTATCAAATTTTAAAAAATTAAATCCTATAAACTATAATATATAACAAATTATTAATAAATATTATTTATATAATATCAATTATATAATTAATATAACATAATATATAAGTATAAAACTAAAAAAACCCTAACTCCTAAGCCCCAACCTCCCTCTCGAATGTTCTCGGGTTCGGCGATTAATATAATATAATAAATAAGCATCTCCCTCTTCTGAGTTCCGACTCTTCTCCTTCTCAAAATCGTGAAAGGCGTTCGGCCGCTAGAGCTTAGGGTTTGTCGTTTGTGTTTGTTGCTATCCTCATTTTCTGAGTCATCTCCTTCCCCACTCAAAATCACGAAAGGGTTTCGGTGGCAAGGGCTTAGGGTTTGCTCTTCCTCTTCCTCTTCCTCTTCTTCTTCTTCTGATACATCTTACTCTTCCAATTCCTCCAATTTCGAGCCGAACTCGAGCCAAACTCGAGCACGAAAATATTACTCGAGCATAACACGAACACACCCTTCACGAACCATTTCAAACACGAGCCGATTTCGAACACGAGTCGATATCGAACGAGCTCATTTACAGCCCTATAAGTGAATGAGAGTTTTCGTATATATTTATTATTTTATTATTATTGTTTTATTTTTAATTTGTATTTAAATTTGCATGACAATCATTTGAGCATAAGATTCCATATCATGAGTGTCTTCAGTAGCCAAATCTGTGTTATAATTAATAATAATAATGTTAATATGACCGAAAGTGGATCATTTGTCAAAATAAGATGTTTTATGTAATAGTTTAACTAAGTTAAATTTATTATTATCTAATAATAAAATCTCATGGGTAGTCTCTTGTATTTCCTTAGTTATTTTTTTAATATTTGACATCAATGATTAGGATATGTAAACTATAAAATAATTAGAATAATGAGGCATACCAATTTAATATTTAAAAATGATATAAATAAAGATGTAAAGTATGAAATTTGTCGCAAGCAAAACAAAGGAGGAAATCATTTAAATCTATTCTCGTTAAGCAAAATGATTTATTAGTTCTTATTCATAATGATGTTTGTGATTAAAATAAAACCTTGAATAGAAGTGATAAAAAAATATTATATTACATTTATTGGTGATTTTTCAAAATTTTGCCATGTCTATTTAATCAAAAAATAAAAAGGAAGTTTTATATATGTTTAAGAATTATAAATTAAAATTAGGAAATCAATTAAATAGGAAAATTAAGATTTTAAAATCATATAATAGAAATAATATATTTCACTTTTATTTAATAATTTTTATGAAGAAAATAATATCAAACATCAAATTACTCCTCCATATTCACCTCAATCTAATGGAATAGCCAAACTAAAAAACAGAAAATCAATTGATATGATAAAGACAATGTTAATGTCTTCAAATTTAACAAATAATCTATGGGGTGGAGCCTTCTTAACATCTTGTTTTATCTTAAATTGGAGGGCTTATAGGATCTAAATAAAACACCTTATGAATTTTGAAAAATAGAAAACCCAATTTAAAGCATGTAAGAGTTTGGGGTTGTTTAGCTAAAATATCAATTCCATAATATAAAAGAAGAGAAAATTATAATCTAAAAGTGTAAATGGTGTATTTATCGGATATTCTCTTAATAGTCATACTTATAAATTTCTTATCATTAACTCAGATATTGGTGATATTTCTAACAATGTGATCATGGAATCTAAAGATGTTACATTTCTTAAAGATATATTTCCCATGAAAAATTAAATTGCAAAATTTATTATTCAAAAAGAATATTCAAAAGAAAAATTTATAATAACTAATGATGCTAATATTAATCAAAATATTGAAAATATTAGGAAAAAGCCAAAGAACTAGAAGAGATAAATTTTTGGGTGATAATTTTTATTCTCTTTTAATTGAGACATTTATTTTAGAAAATAAACCTATCATATACGATAAAGCTATGAATTTTATAAATACTTCTTTTTGGAAGGAGATTGTCAAAATATGAAATGAATTTCTTTTTATCAAATAAGACTTGGATATTTTGTGATTTACCTCCTAGTTATAAAACTAATGTATGCAAATAGATTTTCAAAAAAGAAAAGAAAATTAGATGGATCTATAGATACATATAAAGCAATATTAGTAATTAAAAGATATACACAAAAAAGTGGTGTTAATTATTTGATGTTTATTCTTATGTTCAATAATACATCTACTTTTAGCTTTATCCTCAACATATAATCTCATTATACATTAAATGGATTTAACAATTGCATTTCTAAATGGTGATTTAGATGAACAAATTTATATGGAGTCAAGAAAGAAAGTTTGTAAATTAGTAAAGTCTTTGTATGGAACAAAACAAGCTCTTAAACAACGATATAATTTTTTTAATAAAATAGTATTATCATGTGATTTTTTTATTGTTGATAATGATTATGTTATTTTATGTTTTTATGTTGATGATATTTTATTTTTTCACAAATCTAGATATTATAAATGATATTAATAAATTTTTATCAACCCAATTTGATATGAAGGATTTAGGTGAAATTAATGTAATAATAGGTGTAAAAATTAATAGAAATGCAAAGAAAAAAAAATCAATTTCACAATCACATTATATGCATAAACTTCTTATAAAATTTATTTATTAAAATGTAAACCCCTTAGGCACTCCATACAACTCTAACTTATATCTTATTAAGAATTTGGATGATAGTGCATCACATTTAAAATATTATCAATTAATTAGTTGTTTATGCATCTAGCAAATTATTCTTGACCTGATATTGTTTATGTTGTAGGAAAATTGAGTAGATATACTAGTAACCCAAGTGAAACTCATTAGAATGTGTTTTAAAATGATTTTTAAATATTTAAAAGGCAAAATAAACTATTGTAATCATTATAATGGTTTCTTATAGTATTATAATAATATTGTGTTGCTACCTTAGTTGGATTGTCAACAATGATTATGCTAAAGTCACTAGTGGTTATGTATTTACATGTTGTAGCTAAAATGTTTATTAATTTGTTACTTTATATTCAAAAACATGTACATGTTATTTTATTAAATTATGACAATCAAGCAACTATAGCAAAACCATAAAGAGTTGAATGCAATAATAAAAAAATGTCACAAGAGAATAAGGCATGACTCTTGATATAAATTATATAAAAGATGTGTTGTTAATTATCTTTTTTTTTTTTTTTTTTTTTTGAGAAAAAAATTGCAGATCCATTGAGAAAAATATTGCAGATCCATTTGCGAAAGGGCTTGTAAGAGATTTTATATTGAGGGCAATAGAGAGGATGAGACTAAAATAATCATCATAGTGGAAACCAAAACTTCATATTAGACAACTTATGATAGAAGGTTCAATGTGTTACAAACTAAGTTGATCAAATGGCTGATAATAGCACATTTCTAAATATTTCAATCGGCATCCAACATACATATAAACCGTGCTAAACTTAATTGATAAGAATGTTGAGTTATAACTCCTAATAAGTTCAAAGATAAAATTTTATGAGATATTATAATTACAGTGCACCTTAAAGATTCCACCTATATAAGTGTTGCAGTAAAAGGTCATTTCAAAGAGATCTTATCAAAACTCTAAAACACATGAATTGAGATGAAAACCCATGACCTTTAAAGCAAGCCCTTGAATAGAAATTGTAGTATGTCTTGTATCATGTGTGTATCAATTGATAAAATAATTAATATATTTAGTTCAAAACTTTGGTTGGCTATGATATTTGATATCGTGAGCTTTTGGTTATACTAAATGAAAATTCAAACCCGAAAGGTACTTTCCTAAATGCACGATAAAAGTTGTCCAAAAATGAGAATATTGATTTTTTACCTTTTTCGCCTCCTAATAGCTATAATTCATAAATATTATTTATTATTTTGTCTATCTTTTAATTATAAATAGATGAGAATGTGAGCTTGAAAGAGTATGAAATTTTTTTATTTATCTCTTACTTTCTCCATAAACATTCATTCTTTTTTTGGGCAACAAGAGAAGAGATTAGTTTGAAGTTTTTTTGATTAGTCGTTATGCACACGCAATCAAAATAAGGGGCAGTTTGTATCTCTTAAAAAGAAGAGAGAGCAGCAAATTGATAGACCCGAGGCTCGATCAACTCTAAGGATAGCGTCATCAACACACCTCTCTCCCAGGTTATTTCAATATCATTACTTATATTTTTACTTGTTTAATTTTGTTGAATTTATTTATTATTTTCATATTGTGAATTCACAATATTATTTTTACCATCCAATGTTCTGAACGCACTCGCGTGATCAGCTTGCAATCGGACGCCATTCAAGTAACTTTGTTGACAGTCACGATAAGTTCATGTAAAATTGCAACTTATTACCTTTGAATTGCATCATTTTCACCTCGCTTCTTTCTTTCAATTATAGGAGGTCTTCCTTTAGACAATCTCGATGTCCCAGACATGGCAATGTCGTTCATTTAACAATCGACCATCATCTGAGTGAGTTTATTGTCAATCAAGCCACTTGGTTCTCGATTTGTATGACATCACATTCAAGCCCCATCTTTCCATTGTACTTTTTTTGTTGAGCTTCCCAAGGTAATTTTGATGATCATGAAGTGCTCTCTCGATCAATCTCTCAGTCGTGCGACATTTTGATACTTTCGACAGAGATCGAAGCAATTTTAACCCAATCTAAGTGTATCATACTAGAAATATATCTCGTCAATATCTCTGTATTAATTTGGCTTATAAATATACTTATCTCCCTTGATTGTGTAATATGTAGGTCAACAGACTGCTTCAACAAAGTTTCACAGCCTCTATCACCAAAAAAACGACCCAAGAAGAATAAATGGAAAGAAACAGGGAACGAAATTTTATCATATCAAAAATAGAGCTGAAAGTGTACATGTATACATAATGTTGAGTTGTAACAGACAACTTGTATGCAAATGAATATGTATAAACGTAATAGATGGTAATTTGGTGGGATGTGTGGCCACCACCAGTTTCCTATGATATTTGTAATTGCCTCGAAGCCATTACTAAATGGTTTACGGTTAGATAGAAGAGGCATCAACGCAATTTGATTGCAAGATCCTAGACCCTGAACACCTATTAACATTGTTTGAAACTCAATATCGGACAGTCGAGAATCAAAGCTGGAGAGTCGCATTCAAACAAGATTGGCAGGTTAAGCATAGTTGATGCCATAAAAGGGAGGCCTCAACCTGTAAGATGGGGAGCATCAAGATCAAGACTGAGAGGGAAGCTTAGATCATCTCTCGTGCAGGTCAGGCTAAATTTCATAAATTAAACAGAGAGGGGAAGCAAGACGAGGGTCATTACCTACAGCGGCTCTCTAGCTCCAACCAGCGTACTTAGCCTTCTAGCACCGCACTCCCGTTCCCGTGGATGCTTTGCCGGTAAACTCCCGCCGGGACTTCTGTTGTGGGAACGAGGGTTTCCTGGAGCAGAGGGCGGAGAAGGATGGGGCTTATAATGAAGTTTAGAACCAAGTGCGCTTCGATTTTTATAAATAATAATAATAAAAAAAGGACATGGGAACATTTTAGGCGGGAAACAAATATTTTTAGGTAAATTTACGTATCTAAGATTTAAACTTTAATATTTACGTTCATAGCACATAAATTTTTAACATTAACTCTAAAAGTCAAATAAATCTTCTATGAATAAGTTTACAGCACAAGTGCTAAAAATATAAATATCAAATTTTACATGTGTTGAATATTTTTAGGACGTTAGGTTTTGTATTGTTCGTCAGTTTACACAACACACCAGAGAAACATGTGCAAGGGGGGTGGAGGAACAGAATGGATGTGTTTATTAGAGATGAATTTTATGATCTTATAATGATCCTTCCTCAAAAAAAATAGAGAAGATCATTCAAGGAACGAAAGAAAAAGGAGAGGAAGCAAAGAAGACTCAAAGAGTTAGTGTAAGATCTCCTAAAAAGGACTGGAAGATGAGAGTCCACCCTATCTTGGATCTCTCTCCTCTTTCTATACATGTTAAGAAAAAAATATTGAAGTATAAGTCGCAGTGTGTAAAATATGTCCACGATATTTTAATGACAAAATTGCGACATGAGTATCATAAAATCTTAAATGAGAATCTAATATATGACAATCTTTGTTGTTGGCATTGACAAGGAGTATTGTTGGCATTGACAAGGAGTATTGTTAAGACGAGCTCCAAGAAAAATGTGATTGATCAGTCTGCTAGTTGAACCTAACAATTAAGTCAGTCAGGCCAATCCTGCATGGCAACTGACACCTCAACAAGTGGGGTCAGTAGTCCACATAAGCATATTATTTCAACGATGGCCGCATCCTCTAATAGATGTGCTTATTTTTGCATTTTGACTACTAGACTTGCTAACCTTATGCTTTGGCCCATAAAAACTGATTTTTTTTTTTTATACAATGCTTTGGATATGTAAATCAATAAAAATTGTGGTACATATGTAAAATTTCCCTAAATTTTATGACAATATATCAATAATATAAGCATAATAGCATAACAAATAATTAATTTCTAAATCAATCAATACCAAAGAAAATTATAAATTTAACGTTACATTGGATTCAATAAGCCATGACATTAATTTTAAATTATAAAAACCTTCTCAAAATTTCCCCAAAAAAAATTTTTTTTGTAGAATATTTTTTTATTCTCAATCAACCAAATAAGCCTTAGAAATCATTGATTCGATTTTTTTTTTCTAGTGACTGCAAGTTACAATTAGGGCTGTAAACGAGCCGAGCTTGAGCGAGTTCCTGCTTGGCTCGTGTTCGGCTCATTCGAAATAGCTCGTGTTCGAAATCGGCTCATGAACAGTGTGTTCGTGTTCGGCTCGAAATTGACTCGTTAAACTAAAATTGAGAAAAATAGATGTAAAGTATGTGATTCGAACCTAAATCAAATTTATACAAAAGAAGACACTAACCACATTGCCACATGAGGTGTTATGATTTAAACTTAAACATAAATATATATAATATATTATTATATAAATAATATATGTAATATATTGTTATATAAAAAGTTATATAAATTTTTTTTTCGAGCCATTTCGAGCCGAACACGAGCGAACAAACTGTTGGTCGTGTTCAGTTCGTTTACATTTCGAGCTTACAAATTTCTTCGTGTTCGGCTCGTTAGGCTTAACGAACGAGCCGAACACAAGCTGTTCACGAACAACGAGTCAAATTGACAGCCCTAGTTACAATAGTTAATAATTTGGTAGTGGCAAGCGTAAATGCAAAAGATTTACTACCAAAGAAATAATGCTTGAATTCATGGTCGCGTAAGTAAAAATCGTATTAATATAGTAATAAAAATAATTGACCTACGCATAGAATTTCACTCTCAAAACAAAAACTTGTATATTGCGAAGCCTTTCGAAAAGTTGGATAAAGAGTATTCTCTGCAATTAGGAGACCCTAAATTCAGAGCCCACTCAAAACTATTAATTTCTAACATTATTTCCACTGAAAGGTTGCCATGGAGAAAAATATACGGGCAATAAACGCAGGCCGTAAGGTCGAACCTAGCCGTATTTTATCAAAATTTTCACAATGCCACACGACCTATTTTCCAAAAGGATCAAATGTGGTTTTCAGGCCGCACCAAACAGGTCCTAAGACTCGAGTTTGAGCATCTCATTTGCTGTTAAATATTAATGCTAAAAAGCAACTTCTCTAATAAATTGCATCATCTAAGGGTGAGTTTGGGGCAGCATTCCAAGAGTTTTATGTTTCATGCCCTCACCACAATCTTGTTTGGGTCATTAATGTTGCGGCTGTATGAAAACTATTGTCTGATTTATATATGTATCACCGTAATTTAAATAAAAAAATTGTTTTCTTAACTACTTTTTTAGAAAAATCGAATCACCCCCAAAAAGAACCGTACGTTTAAAATTTTAATGAGAAAATATGCAAATCAAACCAGTACAGGGTCGGACATGTATCTTCAAACCTTTAAATGTATCTCATATGTTCCTTCGAGAATCAAATGACTGTTCATTTGGTTCTCAAGTTCATGATAATCAAGGCATGGAAAGTCCTAAAAAGCATTTAGAAAACCAATCCGATTGCATCTTTGTTCACTTTATTTGGAGAATTGCTCAACTCATTTAATAATTTCCCAAATCAAATGTCTACAAGTTTAACAAATTAAGATCTACTGGGTGTTGCTTGCTTTTTATAAGAATAGTTGTAAAACTACTGTGATAAAACAAAATTTTTCAAAGCTCTAGATATTATAAATATTATAAGAAAAAAAATCAGACAAACTTTCTTAAATCTACCACTCATTCATAAATCAAATTACAAGAACCACCTTTCTACTACAAAAAAATTTAAAAAAATGAAAAACAGCAAGAATATGTACCACCCAATTCCTATGTAATAATATACCAACCATCCAAACTTCAGTTTTTTAATCTACAGACCACCAGACTCCTATATGTTCAGCATGAATTAAATGATAAAAATTGAAGTTTATGGGGTAGAAATTGGGCGGGTATGAATGGAAATCTCCAAACAAAAAAAAAAATAAAACTAGAGAAATGAAAGTGAACTCTAATTATAAAACTTTCACATAAATGGATCACCAACATTCTTTTTTTTTTCCTAAGAAAAGAGCAGAGAAATATATTTATTGCCATCCAGCAAGACCAACTAAAACCAGAGGCATATGTTATCTGTCTCATAAACCAGCAAACTTCCATGAACAATCAATAGGAATTACAAGTAAGAACATAAAAAGAAAGGAAAAAAAAACAATAGCTTAATGAGTCCCCCTCCAAGAAAACTGTAGTCGTATCAATTTCAGAACAAAACATTTGCCTAAAAATCAAAACTTTTAATCATACGGAGAAAGAAATTATGAACCATGATCAAAACTGTAATCTTGATAGAACAGCATAGAATCAAACCTCATTTTTCGGTACCTTTTCACTACACTCTGACAATCTACATATTCTCTATTCTAATAACAACTCAGTGGCAGCCAGAAATCAAAATCCTCAGCCTAAGCAGGAAGCCATGAATCAGTAACATAGCAGCCTGCTAGAATCCTCTTGAACCGCCATGATCCTCTGAAACTTACAAGAACAAGAATGCAAACCTTAATCAATCAATCATCAAGCTGCTTGAGCTCAGCCTTAAGCTGCTCCATCTTAAGCCCCATGGACCGTTGCAGGGCCGATCTACCACTCTCCGGCAACCTAGCAAGCAAGCCCTCGAACATGTCGAACACGGACTTGACAGCCTCGCGAGCACACTCGGCCTCCTCGTCGAAGTATACCGTTTCCTTTGACTCCAACGCCGCGTCGATCTCCTCCCGAGCTTCTGCGAACTTGAGGTTTATTTCGTCTACTTCTTTGCCATAATCGATCGGCGGGTTGCTGCAGAAGCCGCGGAGAAGATGAGGATTCGGCACTCTAGGGTTGATCGTGAGAGAGCAGAGGCTAGAGATTTGGTAGGGCGAAAAGGGCTTTGTGAGAGAGGAACAAGTGTTGGAGATGGAGGGAAGAAATTTGGGTAGAAATTGAGGTGAGTGTGTCGATGAACGCTGAAAAAGGCTGAGGGTAATGGATCTCTGGAGGATAGAGCTAGAGATTCGATGCATTACTGCCTTCAGCGAAGGGGATGGAAAGCCAGAAAGCGAAATTAGGGTTTCTTGTTTACCTTACTCGCAAGTCGCGATGGAGTACGAAGGGGGAAAAAATTGCGTTTTCAGAATATATTTTAATTTTTGTTTAAAAAAAAAATTAGGTGGGGCCCATCAAAATACATACTGATCATAGATCACCTGATTTACGGTCAGGATCGGACACCGCATGCATCTTGCATGCGGTGTACGTCCGTATGGAATAATTTTTCAAAAATTTGAGATATACACAGCACTGAAGGAGGAAGTCACTTCATCGACGGCTCACCTTAACATAAATAATCTTTTTGACGCGTGTGACCCGTCGCCTAGCCCGCGACTGTAAGAAAAATATAACCATATTGTACCCATGTCATACCTCTTGCAGTAATCTCATATGTAACGCGCGTGTAATTGCTTTGTAACTCAGTTGTAACTTTACCGCTATACCGCGGGTGTAACCTGATGAAACTTCTCTGTAATGTCGTCCTCGCTAAATGAGAGTTATATCATCCTTGTAACTCGATTATAACCGCGGTATAACAGACTATGAAGACGGTATAGTGAAACAACACTTGTAACCCTCATTGATTAGAGATTACACCCTTCGTGTACCTGTCATGCAACAGATGATTAAGCTCGTCCAATTGGAACCGCGCGTGTACCCTGAGTGTAACTGCGATGTACATGATTTAAAATTAGTGCGTGCGAAGCATGGTATTTAAGCAGCTAGGTTTACTGTTTAATTGTTCTCTGGTCATTTTCTTCTGCAGCGGCAGCTGGACCTGTTGAACTTGAAGATGGAGTACGACTACAGAGACTGTCAGTTTATGTATGACGCAGAAGGAGAAGATGGAAGCTATCCTGCTATGGAAGAAGATGTGGAACTTAAAATGAATGTATGTTTGGAGATATTTTATTATTATATTTAGTTAGGGTTTTTTTAATGTTTTTTGTTGTTATGATTTTTTATTTTTATTTTTAGGATGTATCTGTATTTTTTTAGGTGTATGTATGTTGTGTTATGTTTGTAGAGTTGCATGGTATTAGGTTTAATAAAAACAGTGAAACAAACAGTGAAGTAAATATCCTAGGTGCGGTGGCAACTTTCTGGTTGCAATCTGATTTTTCCAAAAAAATAAAAATTTGTAATTGCCACCGTACCTAACTTATCAGTATATTATTTTTGATCAGTTTATCAGCTGATTATTCAATAAGTTGCAGCTGCCCCAAACAAACCCTGATTTTTTAGGTCATTGAACTCAGCTCGTTAACTACTCATCGAGCTGAGCTCGAGTTAGCTCACAAGTCGATATGGCATATATTTATGAGATTAAAGTATGATAAATATAAATATTAGATTTTGAATATTAAATATTAAATATCAAAAATGTGTCATCAAGTCAACTATTATGACTTCAGCTTAATGTAATAATGAAATTTCAGATTAGTTGAAACGCAACCCTTAGCAAAAATAAACTACTCCTCTCAATCCATTAAACTAAAAAAAATAAAAAAAATACCTTTGCAAACAACTCCACGCATGGACCTCATTATAAATACCCCAAACATCATTCTATCTTCAAACTCAAAATTACAAAAATGCCTCATCATCTTCTCTTAATAAACAACAACACTGCCCTCAATTTTATCTCAATTTTAGCCAAAGCCAACATTGGTTGGATCTTATTTCTACTCTTTTCCGTCGTGATGATTATGGTTTGTGCTTCTCATAATCATTCGTGGGGGTGGCTGAAAGCTCGTGATCGTGCGGAACTCGTCATTAGCAGCCCTCAGCTGCAGCCTGAGGTGAATTGTGAATGCAAATGTGAGGACAATGAGGAAGATGATGATGCGTGCGTGTGGAAGAAGGATATTATCATGGGAGAAAAGTGCCGACTCCCTGATTTCTCGGGCGCAATTATATATGATTCTAAAGGGAATCTTTTTGTACCTGATCGAAGAGAATCATTGGCTAATGCTTGAGCAAATTGCTGCTGAGTTTAAAGTAATTGAAGAGTAATATGGTATCTCTATTTATGTTGTGTTTGTGTTATTAATTTGTGATATAATCAGAGGACAAAATGTTGGTGGCTCTTGTTTTTACAGTATTTATAGGTTATAGATTATGATGAATTCGAATGTCTCCATTGGTCTTTTTTGAATATCATGAAGGGAAATTTCATTTTCTTTTCTTATAATAATGAATAATGGATATATGGGTATAATGTTTATTTTTTTAGAAAATTGAGACGGCAACAACAATTTTTTATCATCTTTCATGAATCTTGATGAATAGCAAGGATTTTGAGGAAACCTTCTGAGCAATAAATATTCAAACATCGATGAAAAGCCATCTAAAGCTCTAATTTCAGCAAACTTACAGTAAAATTGGCCGACCCAACGAGACGAACCCAAGGATATCAAACTTAGTTCAATCTAAGTCAAACAAAGCTTAGATCAAGTTATTAAACCACTATTAGAAGTTTTTAGTACACTTTTGAAAGGTCAAACGAATATTGAATCTGGAAAGCTTATAGTTGAATTGAGCGTCTCGACAAGTCAAATCTGACGAGTCCAATATCGCTCAATTCTAACATTCTTAAGGCAGTCAAATGTACATCAAACATCGTCTAATCAAAGAAAACTCTATGGACTGTCCAATTAAAGAGGTTCATATTTCCGCATTCATTGTACCCGACCTGGAACTCTATAAATAGACCCCCACCTCTCTCATGGATGAAATTAAGCACCGTTCCAGTCGTCGTCGATCACCAACAACCACCGCTAATTGTTGTTGATCGCCGCCGACTTACGTCGACCACCACATTTCGCCCTTTGTCAATCGCTATTGGTTGTCGTCTGCTCCTTCCAATAAGTTCATCCACGCGTCGATATTGAAATTTGGGAGACTTTGTAATTTTTTTCCCATCTATGGGGCAAGGGGATGTACTTATAACCTTCAGTTTATAATAAACTTTTTCAATTGGGCCAAACCCCGCAGTTTGATGTGTTTATGTGTCAAGTGTTACCAGTGACTTTGAAGGGTCAAGCTCGCACATGTTTTACTCCCTCACCGGGGGGGGGGGGGCCCCACCAATACTCTCAATACGCTTCAATACTTTCACTAAGCTTGTCATGTTATTTGTAAATTAATTCATAGAAAATAGATGAATGATTAAAGATTCATCGCACTTATTAAAAGTCTGTTTGAATAAGGGAGAATCCTTCAAGGAATACTTGCTTAGTTTCTTCATTGAAGCTCATCAAATTTCGAGAGTAGATCCAGAGTTAATAAAAAAAGTCTTCCTTAGAGAGCTCCACCTAAGACCTTTTTACTCATCTCTGATGCGGAAGATGGTTCACTCTTAGTCTTGTCTTTTGTGAAATTCAGGACAAAGAAAACACAGAAATCGACACAAAACCAGAAAAACGCAGAGATTTAACCAGGTTCTACAAATATGCTTACATCCTCGGGTGCAGAGCTGCGAATTCACTATTTTAAATGAGTTACATACTCATAGGGTTACACATCTATTTATAGATAAAACCCACAAATAATTATAAGCACACCCTCGCTCCCCCCAACCCACTAATCCAATAGACACACCTCTTCACACCAAGAGACACGCATCTTAATTCCAGGAGACCAACCTCTTAAAATCCAAGAGACTCTAAATTCCTGGTATATGAGTCATACTTAACAAATCTTCACCTTGGTGAATATCCAGCCCCTTAGGAGAAAATCTCTACCTTGCGAATATCCAGCCCCCCTTAGGAGAAAAACATCACGGAGTTTCTTACACCAAAGTGGGTTGGGCAACCATGCCAACTAGCAATAACCAACATTCAACAAGTTCAAGTAACACAAGAACTAGGAGAAAATGTCTGGCTTGGTCAAAATACTTGCTGCATTTTCATCATATGATCCGATAGAGTGAACTTCACCTACAACTGTACTCCCCAACAGTTTATAGATATTACGATTTATAGATATTACTATCAGGTTTCATAGCTCGTAATGTCTTCAAAATTTCTTGTTGTGCCAACAATCTGAAATTTCTGGTTTCATCAAACTTCATTATCTCGAATTTTGCAACAGACATTGTCATTTGAAATTAATCATACAATGAACTTTTCCTGCCTTGTATTGAAAAAAAAAACACACCACAAATAAATTTAAATAAACCTGAAATTATCTCAATCAATTGCAGCAATTTTCTCGCAGTTTCCTGTGATTCGTGAATCAAATTTTTCACATGAAACACATTTTTTATTCGCACAAAAATTTGGCTGAAATACTGCGGACACCGGCCAAACTCCACCTGTCACAATTTCTCCTGTGACAAACCTGTGAACAATCCGCAAATTTTGCAAACTCCATTGTTCAAAAACCGCCTGTCGAAACTCCACCTGCCGTAAAATCTTCTGCGACAAACTTGCGAACTCCGCTGACGAATACCACCTGTCGCAATTGCACCTACCGCAACTCGTCCTGCGACAAAATTGCAAACTATGCTGATCGAGCACCACCTGTCACAACTACACCTACCGCAACTCCTCATGCGACAAAATTGCGAACTCCGCTGGCCGAGCACCACCTCTCGCAATTGCACCCGTCGCAACTCTACCTGCGACAAACTTGCGAACTCAGTTTGTTGAGTACCACGTCTTGCAGCTCCATGTTTTGCAACTCCTCCTGCGACAAACTTTCGAACTCCGCTGGTCGAGCACCACCTGTCGCAATTGCACCTGTCGCAACACCTCCTGCGACAAAATTGCGGACTCCGCTGGCCGAGCACTGCCGGTCGCAGCTGCACTTGCCGCAACTCTACCTGTGAAAAACTTATGAACTCTGCTGGCCAAGCACTACCTGTCGCAACTGCTCCTAACACAACTCCTGCGACAAAAATTGCCAACACCGCTGGTCAAGCGTCACCCGTCACAACTGCACCTGCCGCAACGCTACATGCGACAAGCTTGCGAACGCCGAGCACTACCTGTCGCAACTCTTCTTGTCGCAACTCCTGCGACAAATTTGTGAAATTCTATGTTCACAAACGCTCATGTTCGCAACAACTGCATGCGAACTCATGTTCACGAACTCCACCTCGCCGAATGCCACGAAGGTTCGTGAAACTAACAAACTTTGTCGTCGCACCAATAGAGGAGTATTCACTTCAAATAACCAAAGAAAAAAAATCTTCCTATCTCCAGCCTCAACCAAAGGAAATCAGAGGGACTTTAAAGAAAAAAAAAACTTTACTTTCCTCATATATCTTCCCTCCTATCAAGGGAATATTCCTTTATTCCTTCAAAGAAAAATCTTTGCCTGCCCGCTGGCTATCCGCGAAGGAGCTGTTGCTTGCCCGTGCCTGCTCGCTAACCAAGAGACGAACGCCGTTGTTTGCGCGAACTGCCGAACAATAACCTTCTGTCTGCTTCGCACTCCTCCGCAGAAACCTCGCGGATGCCTAATCCAAACTGTGCGAACGCTTGTAACTATCGCTGGCCCTTTCGAATCCTTCTCGATTGCAAGCAACGAACTTCCCGACCGCAAGCAATGAAATTCTTCTGTCGCGAATCCTGAAAGACATGGTTTGCAAAATCTCCCGATGCCACCGAACTACAGAACTGCCGGCGAACTTCCTCCAGAGTCCCGAAAAAATCTGCGCCGCAGGAACTCTTTCGTGCAAGCGATCCGCGCCTGTTCACAACCTCCTCTACGAATCACACGACAACTTCTCCATCCTTGGTCGAAAATGTAGTTTGCAAACTGCTTTGCGATGTCGCGATCCTCTGTGTACCGCGAACCCCTTACCGAAACAGCCTTGCTTTTCGCCTGGTCGCGCGACCTCTGCAGATCTGATTGCCTGTGTCGCACGAAGTTTGAGAACCTCAACTGCTTGCACGAACTCCCCAGCTGCGGGAACTCCTTCACAGTCGACGATTTGCGAACTCCTCCACCGTGAGATTGAAATTTGGATCCCGCTTGAACAATCCCTGTGGCGACGATTTGCTTCGCGCGAACTATCGTCCCATTCGCGCCTGTTGAACCGTCCGCAGTTATTTCTCTGGGCCGAAATCAGAACTACCTGTAGTTCTTCTTTCTTTGTCTGCATCGATTTCCTCCACTCTAGAATCTAACCACGCTCTGATACCAATTGTTATGAAATTCAGCGCAAAGAAAACACATAAGTCGACATAAAACCAAAAAAACACTGAGATTTATCGAGGTTCAACAAATATGCTTACATCATCGGGAGCAGGGCATCGAATTCACTATTTCATAGGAGTTACATACCTATAGGGTTACACATTTATTTATAGATAAAACCCACAGATAATTACAAACACGCCCTCACACCTCTCTCCCCCCAACCCACTAATCCAAGAGACACACCTCTCCAAATCCAAGAGACTCTAAATTCCTGATATATGAGCCATACCTAACATTGTCCATCATGTTGAAGCTCAAGTCCCATGGATGTTGAAGCTAAGGTTCTAAATGAGCCTTAATTGAGAAAGTTGTGGCTTATTCATAGCTCGTTAAAAATTTTTTACACATGAATAACATATTTGTATTCAGCTCAGCCCGAGCTAAATTCGAGTCGTCTTATAATCTAAAGAGGAATGAACAAGAGAGACCACCTCAGATAGAACAAGAGAGACCACAACCATCACATTTTTCATAAAATCAAAATTGGACTAGCAATTCTCTCTTTAAATTTTTTAAATCACCACTTACCAACCTCTCTGTTTTCTCTTACCGACAAGCACATAATATTGGCACTGCTTGTGCAATAATTTGGCGCTCGATCCGATGCTTGAGATAACAATTGAATGGGACTCTGACATTTTAAAGAAGGACTTCAAAGCCAAGCAAATTGATTTTAGGGGAGATAGATAGTTACATTGATTCGTGGCAATCAATGGATAAAAAAAAGAAGTAATTTGAAGTTAACCAGGCTCTCTCCCCCACAATTTTGGACGCTTGACCCTTGGAGTAGCATCGAGAGAAAAAAAGATAGACTGTGGGAGTCATCGGAGAACACTTGCAGCCATCAATCAAGCTTCACCGCAATTATCCTTAGAATGGTGTGAGAGTGCGCTGAGAGTTCTCTTGAGAGAAAATAAGTGCATGTGTGTGAAATTATCGTACTCAAAAGACTGAAAACTATAAATTTTATTATAATTTATTGTGAATCAATTGGGAAAATTAGTGAGATTTTCTTACACTGTTTAGTTTGATTTTTGCAATGAAATTTGTGTTCTTTTCATCCATAATGAGGAACACATAAATTTCTTTCTCCCTTGCATTATATGCAAATCAATACCATTTTTTTATGCAATTGCGTGTATTTTGGATTTAAGTTGATTGTTTAACATTATACATGCAATTTACTCGTAAATTGATTACTAGAAATAGAATATGATCTAGTACTACGAGAGTAGGATGACAGAACAACTAAGTTAGCATATACTATTTTAAAAGAATATAAATATTGGGCAATAGTGTAGGAAAATTTGCAAATACGTGGGGTTTTGCTGGGTTATGAGACTAACTGTAACACAAAACTCCAAGTTTCTTATTATCATTGAAAGAGGCCAAGGAAAACCATTGTTCGTGATTGTTAAATTCATTATAATCACATAGATAGATTGGATTCATCTAGAATCAATTTATGGGAGACTTTTTATCAAATGTTTAAACTCAAAATTAGTTACTTTTTACAGAAATTAGGGATATAAACTTTAAAATCACAAACTTTCAAACTTTCAAGTTAGACCCAAAATTAGTATATTAGAATTTTTTTTTGTATTTTGGGAGTTTACTGGTTCCCCGCGGGATCAATACATAAACTTAATTTCATATACTATTTGGTGAACACATACATGAGCGTATTGTCGGTGCTTCACAACACTCGGTTTTTATCAAAGGGGTCAATACTCTAACTATAGAGTATAAGAGATGACTTCTTGCAAATAATGAAGGAATATCACTATATCACACAAATCGAGGAGATTTCCTCGATCAAACAACATTTGATAAACATTTAAGTGCCTTAATGATGTCAAAACTAAATGATTTTGAATTTATTTGATTCGTCTGATCGGGACGCTCAATTCAACTATAATCTCGTGAGATTTGTAACCTTTATGACATTTTACTTGGCAAACAAAAACTTCACAAAAGTGGTGTAATGACTTTGTGCGAGCTTGATTCAACTCGTATTGGATCAATTATGATGTTATTGTGTTCGTCTTATCAAGCCGGTCAGTTTAACCATGAGTTTATTGAAATCACAATTCTGGATGATCTTTAATTTAAGTGTAGATATTTCTTATTTAAAAGTTATTTTAAAATTTATGGTAATTTTTTCGAGATTCATGGCAAATGCTAAATTTTTTATTGAGATATTCAAAAATAGATTAATAAAGAAAGGTTTACATACGTGCAAGGGGGCATTTGACTGCAAGGATTATTTAAGTTAAATAGAATTTAGTAAATTCGAATTTATTAAATCTACATATTATTAAATCTAAAATAATATTTGATCCAATTAAGTTAAATTCAGTTAAATTTATTTGAGGTGTTTATAATAAATTTATTTAAAATATTATTTATCTGATTAAATTCAGATTTATTAATCAGATAAAACAAAAATTAGATTTAATCTAATAAATTTATAATACTTGCTGGATTTTAAATCCAACTTTAAACACCCTCTAATATTTAAATATCTAACACCTGAAGATTTTTTGATGCCGTTTTCTCTTCCCTCTCCGTCGAGCCCGCGAACGGAAAAAAAATCACTGCTATTTTTAAAATTTCTCATTTTGCTTCATCAAGGAGGAGGGCTTATAAACCCTAACCCTAATTAGCAAATCGCTCGACACCTGCTTCTTTCGGCTTCAATGGCGGCCCCTACCATGCCTGCTCCGCCTTCTACCTCCTACCCCTCGACCCCACAGCTGTCGCCGGGGCCTGTCCAGGGCGGGACTTTCGGCAGTGCTTCGCTGTACGTCGGAGATCTCGACAAGACAGTTACGGAAGAGCAGCTCTTCGAGCTGTTCAGTCAGGTCAGCTCCGTCGTTTCAGTGAGAATTTGCAGGGATCTGATCAAGCGGGTGTCACTTGGTTACGGTTATGTCAATTATCACACACCGCAGGAAGGTATTTTTATTTTTATTTTTCTTTGGAATTTATTGGGTCAGTGCAATGCGCAAGATTTGTGATTGCGGGTGTTGTTGTTTTTGAGTTATTCGGTTCTGATTCGTGTCGAGTTTTTGCGTTTCGCAAATATTTCTATCTATATCTGAAGGTCGTTGTATTGGACTGGGTGGCTGTTTGGTAGCAGGATTTAATCCAAATCCTGCCAAACAGCAATAAGGACAAATTTAAATCCTACAGCATCTAAACCTGGCTTCTCCTCCGATTTGCCTTAAATTAGGTCGATTTACGGGATTTAGCGGAGCTGAAGCGCGCGAAGGAGTGTTGGAGGAAGGAAGAGAAAGACTAGGGTTAGTTGGGTAGGAGCGGAGAGGAAAGGGGAGTTTTACAGGAGTTTCAAAGATCTTTGTAAGTGGCGATCGGAAAGGGGAGTTTTACGGGAGTTTCAGAGATGTTTGAAAGAGAAATAGGATTCGTTATTAAATATAATTTTTTTAAGTTAATTTTAATCAATTAATAATGAATAACCATTAATTATATTATTAAATTAGGTACATATTTTTCTAGTTGGTTCTAATTATATATCAAGTACAGTTATATAAATTTACGGGTAAATATTTTATAATTAATTAATATAAATTAAATTACATATTAAGTTTAATTAATTTATCAAATTTAATTAATTATATGTAAATTAATAATTATTTAACTATTGATTAGTTAATGCATAAAGGTTTTGCTTGATAAATAATTAATTTTATAAGTCATTGTTAATAATTAATTAGTTTGGTATATAGTAAATTATTTATCAACATATTTAGAAATAAAATTTAAATCAAATTTAATTATAATTAATAATTACATAATTAATATATAATTTTAAATTTATATTTCAACTAACAAATTTAAATTCTAAAATTAATTTCGAAACAGTTGAGGATTTAAGTGTAGAATTTAGGTAGTTCTCAAGAATGCATGAAAAACACATGAAACAACTTCACCTAGTAGCCTTTGACTTTGCAACCAAGGTTGGCGAGAAAATTATCTTCACATCATAAATTCTTCCTACTTGTAGATTAAATTTTGATGTACTATTCTAAGAGAGTTATTATTCTCACAATCATCAATTGGATTTGGTTGAGGCTTTACAATACCTAAATCCATCCATGCTAAACATTTGATTTTAACAAACACCATCCCTTTTTTATTGTAGTGCTGGTTAAAGATGTTGAAATACCATTGCCTTGCGATGCCCATCTTCTATTTGGAGCCTTATGCTTGCAAGAAACAGTATCCAAAATCGCACCTCCCAAAACAATAAAAATAGATTTAGCAATCGTTCCAATTACATTGGTGTTTGATGTGATCTATATTGTTTATTTTTTTGCTTTCATGTCTTATCACTATAACATCACTGGTTATTTTCAAACTATCTGCATAAAATATTGAGATGCAACATTTTTCTTCAAACTATCTGCATAAAATATTGAGATGCAACATTTTTCGTCAAATTTTTGAATTGAGATTATTTTCTTCTTTTAGTCAGGATCTTGCTTCACATTATGAAGTGACAACAACTAAATTAGATATAAATATTAATTGCACAATGCAAGAATTAATGAATCCTAAAATTAAATATTATAAATTTTCTCCTAAGTAGACTTTCATGGATCTTAGTGATGAGAAATAAAGAAATAATATCAATAATTGTGGTGCATTTGGTGGTGGTGGGGGTGGACATGGCTGGAGGTGTGATATTGTAATGTTAGAATTGGAAAACAAATGCTTTGGAGAAATGTTGGATGAGATATCTACTAAAGAAAAGTTAAAAAAAATTAGTTATGCTTTATTTGCGGCAAACATGCTAAAAAACCATTCATTTGTGATTAAACTCATTTGACATGGCTGGAGGTGTGATATTGTAATGTTAGAATTGGAAAACAAATGCTTTGGAGAAATGTTGGATGAGATATCTACTAACGAAAAGTTAAAAAAAATTGCGGCAAACATGCAAAAAAACCATTCATTTGTGGTTAAACTCATTTGACATGGCTTTAGGTTTTATTCTATATATGGAGAGATGTGCCAAACATAGGTTTAGGTAGCTTTGGCATGTAAACTTACAAAGTTGGTCACTTAATGTTAATGTAGAAGAAATAAGAAATGAAATACTAAAGTTAATATAACTAGATATTGTATAGAAGACCTTATAATATGCTTATCACCTTCAACAAGAATGAGTGGTTTAGGGATATGAGGGTTGTGTGGGGGGAGGGGGGCGGGGTGGTAGCACTGTAGGTATGTGTGCATATGGGAACATCCATCTATTGACATATTTATTGGTGGGAGAGAGGCAAAGAGGAACAATATACAATGCTAGAAGTTAGCGAAAGATTTCATGTTATGAATTTGCATTTTTTTTTTGCTGGGTTTTAAGTTGGAAAAATATACAATTCTTGAAAATAACTGTAATTTATATGTTATCGAAATGTAACTTTTTTTTAAGTATAGGTTATTTAGATGTTGGATTTATGAAAATCACTCCCTTATGAAAAAATCAAGAAAATATATGGAGGGCCAATCGACTTTGCTGATGTTTAAAAACATATATTTAATGGATCAAAGCTTATTTTGATTGTTTTGTTGATTAAAAGTAGCACACAATGCCTGTAGAGATATGTGAGCATGAGACCCACTACAAATAAAGATATAAAACTAGCTTACATAATGAATTTCATGCAGAAATTTAGTGAATACTTTGCTAAAAAATGTCATTTGCCATATCGAAACCCCCATCACGTCTATCCTTTGAATCATGAACCATCATTCTTAATATAGCTCTTAAGTATGTTTGACAACATATTTTTCCACAAATATTGTTTGTTTATATTTGATAAGTTTATTTTGGATAATGTTTTTGTTTTCCACATCTTTTCGGTCAAATTACTATTATTTCACTGGCCATTTAAAGTTTGCTAACTTTTTTATTTTACTCTTTATTTTTAGCTAGCCGTGCCATGGAAGTTTTGAATTTTACTCGATTAAGTGGGAAAACTATTAGAATTATGTTCTCGCAACGTGATCCTAGCATTCGTAAAAGCGGATACGCGAACATATTTATAAAGAATCTTGACACAACCATTGATAACAAGTCTTTGCTCGATATCTTCATGTCCTTTGGACCTGTTCTTTCGTGTAAGGTAGCAGCAGACAGCAATGGCCAGTCAAAAGGATATGGATTTGTACAGTTTGAGAATGAGGATTCAGCTCAAAAAGCTATTGGACAGCTTAACGGTATGCTTGTAAATGAACGAAAAGTCTATGTTGGCCTCTTTATGCGTCGACAAGAGAGAGATAGAGCGAATGGATCTCCTAAATATACGAATGTTTATGTAAAGAATTTACCTGAGACATTTAATGAAGAGGACTTGAGAAAGGAATTTATTGAATTTGGTGATACTGACAGTGTTATAATTATGAGAGATTGCCATGGAATTTCAAGGGGGTTTGGTTTTGTAAATTTTAGGCAACCGGGCGCTGCTGCTGCTGCAGTTGAAAAACTTAATGGAAAAAGGATAAATGATAAGGTATTGTATGTTGGGAGGGCTCAGAAAAAGGCTGATAGAGAGGCTGAACTGAGAGCTAAATTTGAACAGGAGAGGAATGGAAGATTGGAGAAGCTCAAGGGGGCTAATTTGTATCTCAAGAACCTTGATGACACGGTGAATGACAAAATACTTCAAGAGCTTTTTGCTCCGTTTGGCAAAATTATCTCCTGCAAAGTAATGATTTTGATGGTTTTTTCATCCAATTTTTTTAGGGAAATTTACATTAGTAGCACACTATTCTTATGCATTTTCATATGTCACGCCCAAACTTCAATACTTACATACATAGCACTTTGGTGCTTTGAACGTATGCAAGAAAAAGTGGATTTCACTTTTAAAAAGTGGCAATTCTTCTATTTTTTATGTGATATTAAAGATTTGATTGCTATGTGTGTAAGTATGAAAGTTTAAGTGTGAGATAGGTAAATACATTAAGAATTGTGTGCTATGTATGTAAATGCCCCCCCTTTTTAATGATTTTGTCATTTTTTTTTTTTGGGTTTCTTGTAACACTTTATTTTTTATAGGTTATGCTTAATCCAATTGGGCAAAGCAAGGGTGCCGGTTTTGTGCAGTTTGGCTCTACTGAGGAAGCTAATCATGCTGTAAGTTAATTTGTTGTTGCCTTCTTTGGATTTAGGTTACTATGCTGCTTATTAGTTTTTATTTTGGCAAAAATGTGGATGTCTTTCAGGTAAATGAGATGAATGGTAAAATGATTGGGAGGAAGCCATTATACGTTGCTATAGCTCAGCGGAAAGAAGAAAGAAGGGCCAGACTTCAGGTAGAACTTTAACTGTAATAGGTTCTTGGGTGATATTTAAGTTATTCGTTTTTGTTTGTGGATTTTTATATGTACCATGTATATCTTTTAGTCACAAATTTGCATTTTACTCCATCTTCAGGATTGCAGAAGAGTTTCGTTTATAATTTATTTCTGCATACAAAATTTTTGATTGTGTGTTTACTCTCTATTAAGGCAATATAGTCCTCTGCTCTATTCGTCAACCCAATTCCGGGGAGCACCGGTAAAATAGCCCTCTCTTTCTTCTTCCTCTTTCTGCAAAACCAACTCTCTTTCATCACCGTCTGCTCTCTCCCTCTCTTCTCCCAAATCTAACTCCCAATTGCCTCCTCTTTTTCTCCTACCTCAAAGATCCTCTCTCAGCCCTTGTTGAGCTTGCATGAACACCTCACACGACTCTCTCTCACACGACTCTCTCGTGTTCGCTTTTGGCACAGTGCTGCTAGATAGCATCTTGATCTGTTGATGATTTTTAACCAAGCTCAACTTTTTGTTCCCCCATCATCTCACAATCTTTTGCTCCAACCTGTTCGCCAAAACACCCACCTTCACCTCTCAATCTCTCTCCGGACAGAGAGTTCACACAAGAAAATCCACTACTCCTAGTTTACCCTCTTTTCCTCACTTTGTTGTCTCCCTCATTTCCACCCCTCACTATCTCTCCCATTTTCTCTCTAACACTGTTTTTTTTCTAAACTCTCCCTTCTCTGTCTCTCTCAAACATCCTCTCCCTTTTTCTCTCTCCAAAATGAAAAGAAAAGAATAATCAGAAAGTATGTCTATTCCAAAAAAAGAAGTGCAGGAAATTCGTTTGTTTAATTGTTAACTTTGCTTGCAAAGGAATAATGCAAAAGCAGACTCGCCAAATTGCCAAAAGATAAGCACTCAAGTGTATCTTTCTGGGTGTGATGGGGAAATTCTATGTTCACAAATTTCTTATGCAGGAGAAAAGCCCCATTCATGCGCTGGAATGATGGGGCGCAAGACTCAGGACCACCATATAAACAAAAAAACTTGTTAGCTGCTTTCTTGATTCTGTAGGGGAATGTTGATTGGGTGCATTAGTATTTTCGTCATATATAGTTTTTTAAGATAAAAACAAATTTTCTTACTATATTGTAATTAATTAACATCTGATAATTAGCATTAATTGAAAGTTCTATCTCCTTGTCGAGAAATAATTAATTATAAGGGCTTGTGCTAATAAGAAACCTTCAAACGGTTTTTAGCATTTTTGCAATATGAGGACGAAATCTCTACTTAGCGTTTTATCTATAAATCTAATTTGCATTCTAAAAATTTGATCCATAAATATCAACAAAACCCTCTTTGAAAATAGTCAAGTGCAAAATTTAGGAGACCAGAAAAAGAGTTATGTTCAACCATTTTTTATTTTTTAGTAATCTTAATTAATTATATTTTACCTGGCGTCTGAGATCGAAGAACTCATCCATAAAAGCCTACAAAAGTGAAATCCATAGCTCCTAAGGTTCAAACTCAATTTTTCTAGTCTCTCTATCTCACACAATAGCAACCTCTTGATATCCTACTCTATCATCTCTCTTAAAGGCCCTTCACATGAAATGTTAGTCTCTATTCCTTGATAATGGGCTCCCTTCATGAATTATGAGTTTTGCCACTGCTTATTGTGAAATCGGTGAATATTTTCTAGCTTTCGGTTATTGAATGCTCGAACCCTTTTCCGAGCTAGAGTATGTTGACTTCTTGAAACTCATGGTCCCTTTCACTTCTTATCCCATCATCTCATAACGTCTAGAGCAGAAGCCCTTTTTGAATCTATAGTAAGCTTCATTTGTGGTTTTACAAATTATATCTAAAATGTATTTCTACCGAATCTATTGTCGACTCCTTTGCTTTTTTATTTATGTTTGTGCATTAACTATAATTTGTTAAGTTTTATACATTTTAACGTAAATGATTAATTATTTTTTTTATATTTTTTTGTTTATGCATATATTTGTTAAATGTTTAACTGTTGAAATTTAATATCATTTTGGTTGAACATCGAATGGGTCTCAAGTGAATCAATCAACCACAAATATATGGCTTTAATGTTTTTTTGTTATTTTCAAAGTTTCATTTTAAATGAAAACATAAACTTGTTTGATATGTGATACTTTGTATACCTATTTTGAGCAAACATTGAACAACGTTTGAGGTCATTTTTCTTCCTATTTTTTGTGCTTATTTCAATTCTTCATTTTCAATAGTTGTCATATAATTTTTATTAATTTAGGAAAAATATATAATAGAGTAGCATGAGATTCCTTTTATGGTTATGAAGGAGAGACGAATGTGAAGGCATATTAAAGTTGTTAAAGGCAACTATGATGAAAAGAGATCAGATAGTAATTTTAGTTTTCGAGTGATTAAAAATATTCAATCATAATAGTGTCATAAGAAGGATCAAATTAAGATCTCATATTTTACATTGATTATGGAGAAATTTACAAAATATATTCTAGTTGAGATGCTTTGATCTATGTACTTTGTTCTAATCTGTGAGATGCTTATGTAAAATGGTTGTTTGAATAGTAGAGAGTTTCTAGATGGAAAGTTACTTACAGTTGCGGAACATCAAGTTATTATTTTTAATGTTGTTGACACGGGCGCTAATGGAGCCTGATTACGGGCGCTAAAAACAACGCCCGGCTCGGGAGGGCCGACCCGCCTAGCATCGCAGAAGTGGGACAGGGAAATCGCGATCTCTCAGTTCGCGAGAGGGAAGACCCTCGCGAGGGCGGGAAATGGGGATCGAGGAGGCATCGTGTGGGAGTGTTTTCTGGATTCTTTTTGGCCTTCCACTCTCTTTGCTTTGTGCAGATCAGATTAGTGTTGTGTTTGAGTTTAGTTTCAGATTTTCTGTGGTCTCTTTTTCTTTTATGGCTGTGTTTGAGGAGGTGGTGGTTCTCCGGTTGTGTCTTCTCCGAGGCAGTTATCATATCTTCCGCTTTTATTATCCCCAACATATCTCTTTCACTCCCCTTAGCTGCCGACCGCTTCAAGCTTCTCCTAACCACTACATGATCGTTGTCGACCACTCACAACTCTTCCCACTTGTTGTCCCTTCAATTCCACACCCTCCCTTCGCTACAACCCGCCTCTTATGGCTACCGTCACCCCTCCAATCATCCTCATCCCTCTAGCCGACCTTCACCACCTATTAATGATACATTTAAGAGTGTTTTTTTATATTGTTTCATGTTTTGTGTTGTTATTTTCTTTCAAGTCATGGTGTAATCTTATTTTAATGGTAATGAAAGTTTTGTTTTTCAGTGTTTCCACTATTGTTTTATAGTAGTTGCGATATCATTTGATATCAGAGCCAGCTCAGCCCTAGTCTTATCCTAGGGTTCCCCAGCATCTGCCCCTGCCCAATTCACCTCCATCAAATTTTTTCTATCAATTCTCAACTCTAGTCATGACACTGCGAAAAGATATGTCATGCTTTGCTTGGGAAGAGATCCAATGTGAAATTTGTCATCTGCAACGAAGATTAGCCGAGCTAGATGACGGGAGCTAGGAATAGATTACCTTCGACTGCGGTCGAGAGGGTCGTGGGGAAGACAAAAACGAGGATCTTAATCCATTCCGTAGAGAAGATCATAACGACAAAGAATTTCGGCTTTGTTGTTTTGGTATTCAATATCAAAGGAGGTCAAGAGAAAGAGGCTCTTTATGGAGGTAGTTGTACTTTGGCATCAAGATGGACCTTCCAGAATTTAAAGGAGGTATGGATCCCGATGAGTTTATCGACTGACTGCAATCTGTTGAATGAATTTTCGAATATAAAGATGTACCAGAAGATAAACGGGTCAAGCTAGTCGCTATTAAGCTGAAGAAGAGAGCTTCATTGTGGTGGAAAAATGTGCAGAGGCAGAGGAAGAGGGAAGGCAGTGAAAATATCACTAGGTGGGAGAAAATGAAGAAAGTAATGTAGAAAAGTGCCTCCCACCCTATTATCGTCGGGATATGTTTCTATAACTCCAAAACTTGCACTAGAGGGATCTTTCAGTTGCAGAGTTCACTGTTCAATTTGCCTACTTGCAGATGAAATGTGTGCTGACAGAGTCAGAGGAATATACGATAGCCATATATTTTGGGGGTTTGAAACTCGTCATCAGCAATTTGGTACAGTTGCAGCTATACTGGACATTAAGGAAAGAGAACAAAAATAGAGTCGGCAACAATTATCTTTCAATCAGCAACCTCCAGACAAGCTTTCATCTACAATTACCACGACCGATAAAGATCTCTCAAGAGACACAAGCAAGCCTGGACATGGGAATGTCACTGCAGATCAAAGCGGGAAGAAACAGGAGAAGGGTAACTCCTCTGGCACGGTGTCAGGTGGAAGTGCTACCGATGTCACGACTACGGCCACATTGCTTCTAGCTGCCCCACGAGTAGGATAGTGACACTCACATATCAAGGCGTCATAGAAGAAATTAGCGACTAAGAGAAAGTCGAGGAACATGATGAGCAGTCTTAGCTTCCCTCAGATAAAGGAGAGGCACTCATAATTCTTCGAATTATACAAACCAAAGACACGAGGGATTCACAGTAGTTTCGTCACAACATATTCTACACCCACTGCACAGTAAAAGAAAATTTATGCAGTCTCATCATCGACGGCAGAAGCAACAAGAACGTGACATCGACATAGATGGTAATGAAATTAGAACTCGCAACTCAGAGACATCCCCAATCATATTCATTGACTTGGCTGCAGAAGGAGCATTAGGTCAGCATCGGCTGAAGAAGTTTGGTAAAAATTTCAATAGGAGACCAACTTTAAGACCAGGTGTGGTGTGAGGTAGTCCCTATGGATACCTGTCATATTTTATTGGGATGATCGTGACAATTTGACCAAATTACTCAGCACGACGGATATAAAAATACATATTCTTTCACCAAGGACGTGAATCACATCACTCTCCTTCCTTCGACAGATTCTGAGGTCAAAGGATCCCTTTTCAACAGAACATCATCATTGAAACCAGTTTTAGTGATGACACCAGACGAGAGGATCGAGTCATCCACCCCTGACATGAGATAAATATGACCATGGGTATATCAGGACGACACTATATCGACAACATCACCACAGTGCGGGAAGGGTTCGATTAGTATCGCTACACACTCGATTGAACCGATCATATGTTACTTTGGGAAGATTCAACAGCATATGCATGGTACACCACCCCAAAGGACAGATCGATGTGGACATTTATTCGCAAGTTAGGGAAGACCCTTAGATGCCTCGGGAGACAATGTAGTCGTTAGTGGGATTCAGGGGTGGCTGACTACGAAAAAACCAAAGCTTTCACTATGAAGTTGAAGCCTCCCCAACCCCACGAGACTAACACGGGCACTAATCGCACTCGATTACAGGTGATAAAACAATTCCCAGTTCAGGGCGTTGAAGAGTATGTGGTTCGGGGCACTGAGCAGTGCCATGTTACGGGTGCTAAAATCAACGCTTGGCTCGGGTGCTGCGAAGGCAGGGCCAACCCGCCTAGCATTGCAGAAGCGGGATAGGGAAATCGCAATCTCTCCCGAGGGTTCTCAAGAGGGCAGACCCCTGCAAGGGCAAGAGATGGGGATCGCGAAATGTTTTGATGCGTGAAGATGAATCGCCTCTAGGGAAGCTTCACGAGGCTACCGTTCTTGAGAGTGTTTTCTGGATCCTTCTTTGCCCCCACTCTCTTCCTTTGCGTAGAAGCTTTCTTTAGGAGTCTATAAATTGTTGTTTTTGGATATGCGGGAATCAAATTAGGGTTGTGTTTGAGTTTAGCTTAATATCTCCTTTGTGGAGTCTCTTCCCCCTTGTGAACTGTTTCCAAGGATGTGGTGGTGCTCTGGTTGTATCCTTCGTGGTGGTGGTGCTCCGGCTGTATTTCCTCCGAGGTAGTGATCGTATCTTCCCCTTTTATCCTCCTCAAGCCTTCTCTTTCACTCCCCTTAGCTGCCGACCACTTTAAGTTTCTCCTAACCACCACACGATCGCTGCCGACCACTCACAACCCTTCCCACTTGCTGTCCCTTCAGTTCCATACCTTTCCTTCGCTACTACCCATATCATATGGCTGTCGTTGACCGCTGGTTACTCTACGGTATACTTAGTGATTTAGGGTTTAAATATTATAAATTTTAAAAATATATTTTATACATCTAATCTCTTAATTTTCCACTCGTAATCACTACACACCAGGTATAAACGCAAATGCACGTATCGCTCAAGTAATATAGTACTTTTTTTTTTCGTCACGAGTATTGAACCCATAGGGAAGTTTGTAAATTTGACGGACTTAAAATAGGCTCTAGCTGAATCTAAGAAATCTTAGCTAGGAAATAGATTTGGTTTTTAGCGAGCTATAAATTTTACTAAACTACTATTAAACTTCTAAGTTAACTATTTAGCTAAGTATATTAAACTAATTTAAGCAGAAGGTTCAAAATAATTACACCAAGCTAACTTAAGTAGGAAGTTCAAGCTAATTAGATGTTCCTCCCTTTGCAATGAAGCTAGTGTAGGTGCAACTAAACTATAATCCCTAATTAAAATCTGTGACAAATAGGAGCACCCCTTTTCTTTACCCTTCTCCAAGTGCATAAAGAAACTAGGTTAACATAGGATTTGTTTTTGTCTGCCAGCCTAGAAACCTCCTAGTTATCACCGCTAAAATCATCTCCCTATCTATTTGCATTAACCCCATGACTATTTTTCTTCACCCTTAAGACTAGTGTGGTAATCACTAGTTGTTTGAAGCCATAACCCTCCTAGATCTTATGAGTTCACAACAAATTTTAACACTACAACTGCCCATATTGCAATGTAAATGAAGTTCAGATAAAATATCATCCCATTCATTGAAGTAACAAGATTCTAATTAAATTACTCTCTACACATGCTACTAATTTATTACAAAAGGAAGGAAACAAGTAAAAGACTACTCAGATTTCATTGAAAAAACCACAAAGCAAATCATCTTATATGAAATCAAAGTCAAATATTATAAAATACTTCAATAGAAGACAATGGAAATACAAAAACTTATCTTCTTTCCTGAGAAATGAAGAAAAGATCCACCACAAAGTTCTCTCCTAGTAATCTCACAACAAATCCTTGCACCTCTTACAACACTCAAAGTAATAACAGGAAAAACAAAGGAAAACTCTCACTTTGTCCTTCAACTCTTTGCACTCTCTTTTCTTCCTTTAACTCCCCGAAAGCCTTCTTTTTTTCCTCTGCAATGAATCTTCCCTCAAAAAGCCTCCAATCATGTGAAAAACTACTGCACAACTGCCCTGGACAGTTCTGGCGCCTAGGCGTCCATCCCTCTGTCGGCTCGGCAGAACATCTGGCGTCTATGGCGCCACCTTCTCTGTTGCTTCTACGGGTTCCGACGCCTAAGCCTCAAGATCAGACGCCGTGGAGCCATGGAGTGGTGCCTGGGCGCCTGTTTAGCTCCAAGCTGCAATGCTCCATTCGCTCTGTTTCGCTCTATTTTCGCTCCAGTTTGCTCCATTTGCTTTATCTATTATATCTGCAATCAAAACCATAAAAATACTTTCCACTAAAGTGTAATATCATAAAAAATAAGTAGTAAATGTAGAAGGAAAATTAGCACGTTAAAGGTACATGCCAGTCGTCACCCCTCCAATCATCCCCACCCCTCTAGCCAACCTCCACCTCCTATTTGGATACAATTAGGAGTGTTTGTTTATGTTGTTTTTTGTGTTGTTATTTCGGTTCGAGTCATGATGTAATCTTATTTTAATTTTAATGAAAGTATGTATTTTTGTGTTTTCACTAGGTATCAATTATAGATTTATTATTAATTTTGTTTTACATTTGAATCTACAAGTTATACAATACAACATAATTAAAGTTCAAGTTTGTCATTAATTTATGAGTATTTTAATTTATTTTAGCTATTATAGAATTCCTTTTGATAATTGTTATTATTTATTAATTCGTTAGGGTATGTTCTTAAATTTATTAGAGAGCTTTAAACACGTACAATTTGAATCTTCTCTTTTTACAAAATTACCTCCCTTCTAATGAATTAACTTGTGAACTCATATATGTGCGTATGTGATGATCAAACACTTGGGAATTTGACAAAAGCAAAAATTTTAGGTTGGAGTTTTGTTGTGAACTTCAACATGTGGGAGTGCATTTAAAAATAGAGGTATATGCTGTTAGTTTTGTTAACAACCAAGATTTTTATCGATATCTATGAAATAGCACACAAAATTCATCGTTCAACAATTTCACACTCATCTTTTTGAAAAAAAATTAAATCGTATCTTAGGATGTGTTATATATTTCAGTAGACGTTTGGACATGTTTATAGTTTTTCTTTTTTAATTTTGAGCATGAGCTGAGTAGGATAAAACAAAAGCCTATTAGTGGTTCCAAACATGCATATTTCTCCATTTGTACCTATAAATGGAGCTACTTAGCATTGGAATTTTGCTCTTTTTACCTTTTTTTTTTCTGAATAAAATCTTTCATAGTAGTTGATTTATTTTGAAGTTTCAAAATCTATAAAAGTGTCAAATTAGTTCCCGGACTCTTTTAATTATAAAATAAAATAGTTCTCATAGGGGACTATTTTACCATTTTGACGGTTATCATTTATTTTGTTATAAATTTCCACCTGGCTTTCATTTTTTTGAAGAATTTTTTTTTTCCTTCAATTTCTATTTGCAGGCTCATTTTGCTCAGCTTAACGCTCCAGGAGCAATGAATCCTCCAATGCCTGCTTTGCCTGGCTATCCCCCCGGTCCTTCGAGGCTTCTTCCACAGCAACTTTACTTTGGTCAAGGAGGTCCTGGACTCATGACACCACAGCCTACCAACTTCGGATTTCAGCAGCAAATTATTCCTGGAATGCGACCGGGTGTTGCCGCAAATTTCATGATGCCTTACAATCTTCAAAGGCACGGTCAACCGGGGCAGAGGATGGGTTTTAGGAGAGGCGGAATGCCGCAGCAAATGCAGCCGCAGGTAAAATGTTCTCTTCGGACAATTCTCTTTGAATAGGCAATCATTCCTTTTATTTTTTTTTTAAGATTTGCATACTTAACATTCAATTATTATGTATTTACATATCTAACATCTAAACTTCAATTTTACATGCATGCCATCTGTTATACTGCATGCCATCTTGTTATACATGAAAAAAGCGCGTTTCACTTTCTAAATGTTAAAAATAATGATATCATTGATGTGATATGAAAGATGTTGGGTGTATAAATGTAAAATGTAAAATTTAGATGTTACATATGTAAATACCAAAGAATTGGGTGTTATATATGTAAATTCCCCTATTTTTTAGGTAACGCATATGATCATATGATGATGACCCATGTTGATTATTTATTTTGTGTGCCGGAAATTCAATGGCCTGCTTGTGGTTTTATTATTGTAATCCGCTGCATGAGAGTTTGATCCTTTTATTTTTGAAGGAACCATAGAAACTTAAAACTGTAGAGAAGCCTCTTATGTCCGAGTCTCTCCGACATGAGAGTTTGATCCTTTTAGAGGAGCCCATCTTGCTTGTCATACTTCGAACAATAGGTGCGATCTGATGTTTTTTAAATATTAAATTCTGAGCTTTAAACAATACCTCAAATCTTTTGTGTAAAAAAAATTAGGATATAGATGGCACATTTAGGACTCTAGGACTCTAGAACTAAAAAAACCCTCCTACTAATAGTCAAAGGATCATCCTAAAAGAGTACGGGGACTAAATTTACATTTTTATAGACTTATGGACTAAAATGTCTCCTTACAAATAGTCGAGGATCATTTTGACAATTTTATCTTTTATTAAATCCTTAATTAAATTGGCAATGCTATAAATGATTCACCAATTGAGTGGCACAGATGGGGATGCTAAGATACAGATACTTTAAAAATAATGGCATAATAAGAAATAATTATATTTATGAGATGGTGGGAATAGTACCTTTTGTGTGGATATTTTTGATAGTGGAGAAAGTAAATTGGGTTTCAAAATAGAGCGCAAAAGATGCTTAGGGTTTAAGAAGGGAAAAATATGATGAAACAGATAACTAAGGGTAATGAGAATTATGATTTCTAATATATTTTATGAGTTAAGAGACTAAATGCTTGAATTGTTGCACAACTAGTGTTTGTAAATTTTTTTTACTTCTAGCTGATGGTTTTTTGTAATGATATAATAGTTCAAAATTTATTACCAACTTTACTTTCTAATCTCCCAAATAAATTCTTTTTCTATTTACATTAATATTGTACTCTTTTTTTTTTTTTTCGTGGATATTCCATCAAACACAGTTCAACCATAGGAATGCCAACCAAGGCTTCAGATACATGCAAAGCACTCGAACTGGTGTTGACCCATTGATGCCTTCTGGTCTTATGGGTCCAATGATGCCTTTGTTATTTGAAGCAAAGAACATCCACACTTCGCCCGTTGACGTAGTTCGAAGCCCCGTTCCAATATCGACACTCGCGTCTGCTTTAGCTTCTGCGCCTCCCGAGCAACAGCGAGTGGTGAGTCTGCTTCATGTTTAAATTGGAAGAGTTACATACACCACTCAATTCTTATTTATTTATATATGGAACATCTAAACTTTCAATTTGAACATATGTGCCCTGCTTATGCATGAAAAGCTACATTTCACTTGTTAAAAGTTAAAATAATAGTATTTTGGGGCATTTACATACATACCCCACATAATTCTTATATATTTGCTTATCTAACAGCTAACTTTGATATTTACATGCATTCCACTCTAGTCTTTAATATCACTTCAAAAACACCACTAGTATTAACTATTTAAAAAGTGAAATACACATTTTTATGTATAGATTTATAACGACAAAGTGTTATATATATCTCTAGCACTGTTTACGTTATATGAAATACTTGGGTGATATAAATGTAAAAAAGCAAAGTTTAGGTGTTTGATATGTAAATACATAGGAATTGAGTTGTGTATTAAAAATTTGATCATAGCATCTCCCTCCAATTAACCAATATTATTCATGAAATATTATTTCAGATGTTGGGAGAGCAATTATACCCTCTCGTCGAACAAATTGAACAAGATAATGCGGGGAAGGTGACAGGTATGCTACTAGAGATGGATCAAACAGAGGTTCTTCATCTTATAGAATCGCCGGATGCTCTAAGGAAGAAGGTTGGAGAAGCCATGGAAGTTCTTCGAGTAGCTCATTCGAGTGGACCCGATGGAGTGGACCAGCTTGGTTCAATTGGGCTTGAATGATTAAAGTAATGTCTTTGATTTGTCATCATAGGATTTTCTTATTGTCAATTTATTAGGGTTTTTGAGGTTTTTAGTGATTGATACCAATTTTTGTAGTTTGTTTTGGCCAGGTGTGCTTTAGTTTTGTGCCTGTAGACCAATTTTTAGGAAGGCAGAGAGAGGAGTTTGTTAGTAGGATGGATTTTGCTTTGGTTAGATTTAAGAGATTACTAATTATGGTTTGTTTTATTTAGTGCATTATGATTAGCAGTTTCTAGGCATTTTGATGGAATTAATTTTGATTGTTTTAGAATGACGAGCATAGAATACTTTGAGTTCTGGTTTTGTCAATGTTTATAATGTTTAAATTCAGTTTAGTGGTCTACTCGAGATGGTTGTAGTGATTTTTTAACATTTCTTTTGAGTATTATAATATTCAGGGTTAATTATATACACACCAACCAAAACTGACTATTCACAAAACCACCCTCTTTCATTTTTTTTTTTTTCAAATTCTCATTAAAATATCAAAATATATGCTAAAACCCAAACTAATATTTTTCATTTTTATTAAATTTTTAGTAGTTTTATAGTGATGTGTAAATACATCAATTTGTTAGTTTGAAAAAAATCACTTGGTGCTTAGTTTGTAAATATCAATATTTTGGATGATCTTTATGTAATTTGTAAACATTCATTCTAGAAAAGATTTACTAGTATTTTCTTAAAAATATTTTATATAACAATGCAACAAAATAAACAATTATACAGTTAGCATTTGAAAATATAAGCTCTTGTCCAATTTAAAATAATTAAAAGTGTGCAAATTTCTGTAACAAACAGATTAAAAAATGAAATTTAACTTATAAAATATTCATTCATCATTTGAACAAATTCTTGAACAATTGTACTGTAAACTTACCAATACCAAGTGATCACTTTCTTTGGAGTCTGAATATTTTAATAGAATTATATTATTATATATATATATATATTAAATTCAACTATAAATGACTGAACTGAATAATGAAATTCAGAATTTTAATAGATGGCTTATGATAAGAAAACAAAATGGATTTGATGAAGCTAGTTAAAGAAGGCCATTGCAGTAGTTGATCAAAAATAGGAAAAATGCTTTATGAACTTATTGTTTGATACAACTAGTTGATTATGAATGAAAATGAATATTATAGTAATGAAATCAATAACTTTTTTTTTCTTTCTATATTTCAACAACTAGGACCATACTCATGGCTTAAAAAATGTTAGAAGAGCTAAAGATCAATTATAACAACTCAAGGAAGCCTTTTATTTTAGGGACATTTACATACACATCACACAACTGTTATGTATTTACATATCTTAACCATCTAAGCTTTCATATTACATACATAGCACTCAAATCTTTAATATCATATAAAAAATAGCACTATTATCATTTTTAAAAAGTGAAATCAACCGTTACATGAATAGTTTTAAAGCACCAAAGTGCTATGGATATAAATACGTAAGTTTAGGTGTGAGATATGTAACTACATAAGAATTGTGTGCTACGTATGTAAATTTCCCTTTGTTTTACCACTAGCAAATATATATGGTTAGTCACATTTCTTATTAAGATTATGATGATATAAGGAATTAGCACTACTTGCAACTTTGATGAAAACATCCTCCAGTGCTGCATCTGACAAGCCCCAAGCTTGTATGTTCAGCCTTCTTTTTGCAGCTTCAATTTGTCTAAATATGTCAGACAGGCTTAGCCCTTTCTTAGGTAGCTGAAATTTCTGTGTTCCAGATAAATGATATACTCTTGTTGCTGCTGAGGATATTTGTTGCACTAATTTCTCCACATCTTCTTCTTCATTGGATGGGGTGGTCACTGTCAGCACAAAATAACCTCCATATCTGGCTTTTAACTGTATAAATTAAGCGCAGTGATTAAATTTCTGAAGGTAGCAGATGATAAGACATGAGAGTAGTTGTTGGTTATGTCTGTAAACTATGGTTAAGTTAGCCGAAGATGGAAAAAAAAGTAGTTTTAATTTTAATTGGTTTAACAAATAGCATTCATTTCTCTTTCTCAAGAACCTAGAATTATGTATAAATCATGTAGACCACTTCCCTCTAGTTAGTTTTTTTTATAAGCACCTTCTACTCAAAAGCATGGCTTGAAAATTCATCTTAAAATTGGTCCACCTTGGAACTTTCAGGTTTGGTTAAATCAATTACGGTTAGTTGTACAATTTTTTTTTTTTTAAGGTTGTTTATATAAATACCTCAACTGGGCTTCCAAGACATTGAAGATACCCATCCACAAAGATTCCAACACGATCACAAAGAGCCTCAGCTTCTTCCATGGAGTGGGCTGTTATCATGCCAAAATAAAGCTTCATCAGACAATTTATTCGCTTCATTTCTTATCTTACAACTTATACTTGATATATAATATCAATGATAAGTGAAAATTAGAAATCTAAATTAAATTTTGTGCTGATAGCAAGTTAGAAAAGAAACAAAACTCATACTTGTGAGAATAACTGCTCTATCTTTTTTTGCATGCTGCACAACACTCCATAGTCTTTTTCTCGATGCTGGATCTAATCCAGTGCTGGGCTCATCCATATATACAACCTGGAAATTAAAAGTAGGGTCAAGTTTCTGCTATCCCTAAGATATAGTGGTAATAAGATCAAAGAACTATCATAATTGATTTTATATATATTCTACTTTTCATACTTTAGGATTGCCAATGAGTGATATGGCTACGCTGAGCCTTCTCTTCATGCCACCACTATATTGTTCAACTCGCTTGTCAGCCACACCTTTGTCTAATAGATTGACTGCCTGTAATGATTCTTCAACTGCCTGCAATTTATGAAAGATAAGACTAACGTGTAAGTTAATTATTCCAACATAAATTCTTTTTTCTGCGCCACAAAATAAGCAATAAATTGATGGTTTTCGTTTGAATAAATATACCCTTTTAATCATCCCAGGAATCCTGGCTTTTGGGGATGTAAATATGTTATTGATTGATTGGATTCTATCAGTTGGAGCAATATTATAATTATCGACAAAAGTGTTTTGGAGGGGCCATCTTAATCACAGAGTTTATAATAGTGTTAATTTAGCCTTGAACTTTTTTAATGGGGGCCAAGGTAATCCTCTCTGAAGCTATTGCAAGCCCATATTTAAAGAGCATGTGAACTAATTTGACACTTTTGCATACTCCAGGACAAAAATGAACCATTTAAATAGGCAAAGTACTATTTTGACACTATTATTATGTGACTAAGTTGTGTGGCATAGTTATTATGGTTACTTAGACTAGATGATTCATTAACACATGCATATTATTATCATAAGTTGTGATATGCATGTTGTTTAGGATTGATACATATTTTGATGTACATACTTGTATCTTTCATGCATATTAATTTTAATAGGGGATGAATTGAAAGAAGTATATTTACGTGCTTGTCAGCAAAGTATGAGACAATAACTTCCACAAGTTTTGGTTATCCATTTATGGTTACTTAATTTAATGGTTTCTATTTTAGTAAAGTGCCAAAATAGTCTGTTGATTGTTTACATGGAGCCATTTTAGTTTCAGAGTTTATAGAAGTGTCAAATTAGTCGCTAAAATCTTTAAATTGGGGCTAAAATAGTCCTCTATGGGGATTATTTCAGCACATATTGCAGGGTACTATTTTGACACTTCTCGCGTTTAGTTTTCTTCTTTTATTCTTGAGATTATTATGTAGTTTCAATATAATGTAGTATAAGGTATTTGGGGGGCACAACAATTTCAAATATTATAGAATCAGCTGTGACCATAAAGATAATTTACCTTCATCAGCGAATCTCCTCTAAGGTTCTTCAATCTACCATAAAAAAGGAGGTGTTCTCTACCGGTTAAACAATCCCAGGTCAAACTGTAATCAAAACATGTGAAAGAACATTAAAAAAAAAGCCAGAATCTTTCAGATATTTGAATTTAGCCAGGATCAAGCGGTGTCAACACTGGCTGCTGTATTTCAGTAGAAAATAATTCTTTAAAAATTAGTATTGCTGAAGATATAATTACTTAAAAAATGCAACTTTGAAAATAGTACTCCTAACACAAATAATAGCAATAAATTAGTTGGTTTCTTATTACAAACGAGTAAATTACCACTTACTCATGTTGCGGGCATACACCCATTAAAGAATACACTTTGTCCATATCTCTGCTGATATCTAGTCCTTGAACTAATATTGTGCCTGAAGTGGGAGTTGTGAGCCCAGTCACCTGACAATAGTTGAAAAAAAATTTGAAGATTTACATGTAGTCCACTCAATTTTTACATATCTAGCACCCAAACTTGAATTTTTTCATATATGTCATCTTACTTGTGCATAAAAACATGTACTTCACTTTTGAAAAATTAAAACAGTATTATTTTTTATGTGCTATGATAGATTCAGATGGTATAAATGTAAAATCAAAGTTTAGGCGTTGAGAAAAGTGTTAAAATGGTCCCTTGACTTTTTACAAGGGGTCATTTTAGTCCCAGATTTTATAGAAGTGTCAATTTAGTCCCCAGCCTCTTTTAATATGGGTTGAAATAATCCGAGTGAGGACTATTTTAGCCCCTATTAAAACAGTCTGGGATTACTTTAGCACTTTTATAAACTTTGGAATTAAAATGACCCCATCTAAAAGTTAGAGGATTAATTTGGCCATTTTTCTCTTTAGGTGTTAGATATGTAAATACATAAGAATTGGGTAGTATGTTTATAAATGCCCCAGAACAATATTTAGAAGCGAGTACATAGAATTCAGAAAGTAAAAGCTTAACTATATTGGCCATGCACTTGATATTTTGTAAATTCTATTTAGTATAGACAGCTTCAAAATTAGGGGGGTCTGTAGTGTTAAACTATTCAATAAATAGTAGACCAACTAACCATGTTTATGAAAGAAGTTTTGCCTGCTCCATTAGGTCCAAGCATGCCGAAGCATTCCCTTTGAGAAATAGAAAGTGAAAGGCCCCGAACTGCATGCTTATCTGGATTTCCATCACTTCCTGGGTACACCTTTCTTAAGTCGTCGCATAGAACGGCCTGGATTTTACAGGGTTCTTGCATCAGCTTTTCAACTATTTCTCTCTGCAGAAAATTAAAATTTAGTCCAAGTAAGAGGCTGAATAATTTTAAAATCTAAAGCTAAATAATATGCAAGATGTACGTCAATTTACATTGTGGCATTTACATACATAACACCCAATTCATATGTATTTACACAACCAACACCTCAACTTTACTTTTTGCATTTGTAACACCCAAATCTTTCACGTCAAATAAACAATATCACGATTGTAACTTTAAAAAATAAAATAGGCTTTGTAAAGCGTAGGTAAGGTGGCGTATTTGTAAAAAGTTAAGTTCAGGTGCTAGGCATTTGAATACATAGAAATTAAGTGGTATGTATGTACATCCTTCATTTACATTTGGATTATTGAGAATGCATATAAGGTAGCAAGTGCATGGAATTGGGATCTGATCTGAACTATGGAAGAAATTGCTTTAAAGCCTAGAGTTGATGCTCTATATATTAAAAAAAGTTGCAAAGTAACCCAATTCATTTGTGCTTCCAAAAAAAAAAAAAGTCATCATAGTCATCATCTAACCGCATAAAATATCTAACCGCATAAAATGAGAGATGAATGACTCTAAAAATCCGCAATCATTAGTTAGATTTTAGAAAAATCTGAAGCTGAGATTAGTTCTTATTTATTTATTTATTGACTAGCCAAGTTAGAAGTGGAGCTTACCTCTTGAGCAACATCTGGTTTATCCATATTAATGAGAATGTCATATCCTTGCCTTTGCTTATTTCTATTTGTCTTTCTCTGAAACTTTGTTAAAAACCAAAGTGGATGTTTTCTAACTCCTTTGCCATTTGAAACAACTTGATCCAAGTAATATCCAAGCAGCAGAAGTGCTGCCCATTCTACAACCATGATGATCAAAACAGCTCTCATCCCTTGCCTGTCCTTATTAATGTCCTTCCAACCTATACGAGGTGCTTCAAGTGATTCCACACGAAGGGAATATTGTGCGAGTTCATAAAGACCACGGTATATGGAAAAAGCGGGGAAAATCTCCATTAGTACAAGTAGTTCTCCTGCAAAAAATGTCAATTTGCATGCATTAACAACAAAGGATTGTAACAGCATGAACTCTCATCCATCAAAATATTGTTTGCTTCGGTTTAATGGCTTCACAGTTTTATTTCATTGGTATAACTTTCTAGAGGCCACTCATCCCAAGAGTGCTCCAGCACAAGCATGCTTAACTTTGGAGTTTCTAATAAAATCCCAACTGTTACAACAAATACACATCAATGTTTAAGAGTTCAGTTTCATTCTACTTGTAGGGTTTCAGAATTTCACCCACCTAAGTAATTAACACCCTCGCTTGTTTTCTTAAACCGTAATCATCCACCAAACAAATATTCTAATCTTCAGATTGATGTAAAGCTCTCATACCATTTGTAACAATTGAACTCTTATCCATCGAGATATTGTCGGCTTTGGCCTAATGGCACGTGCTTTTGTTTCAATGGGGTCTCGATCTTTAAGAGTTTAGCTTCATTCTACGTAATGATTTCCATAAAGAATAATGCTTAGATAACCGTTAAGAACAATAGTGCAGCTTACTTGGATAGGAGGCGTCTTCAATAAAGCGCTCCAAAAGAGATGATCCAAGAAGGCCTGAAACAAATACGTACAAGTATCCAACCACTGCAAGTTGATACACCACGTCAAAATCACACTTTTGAAACATGGTTCAACAAAGTCATGAAATTTTCCTTTTTGAAATACCTGCAGCAGTCTTCACCTCCAAGAACAGTGCTGAGGTGAAAATTGTAAGAGAAATCTGCAAATTTATGCTTAAAAAGTAGAATACAAACTGGAGACTGAACTTGTTTAAGGTGAATAATTTTATCCCTGTAAAAAGTTTTTTCAGTTTAAAAAGACAACAAATGAGAGCAATTAGGAAAAGAATAAGGATGCTAAGTATCGTTGAGGCCATCCATATAACATACCAATAATGGAACCAAATAAGCTGAAACATAACATGTAAGAGGCTGACAAGACCAAAAAATATCCATAGGAAATTAACCAGTAGGGAAGATCACCAAGGCCATGCATTTTCATCATCATTCGCATATTCTTTTGCTTTTCATAAACTAGATAAGTCAACATTACCTGTACAAATCAGATTAATTAAATTGGTTTGGATAAAAATAATGTGATCATATTTTAAAAAATAAAACTTCGAGACAAGAAACCTCTTTGCAAACACATTTCAGTTTTAAACATGGATAAATTGCCAATTGTCATTCTCAGTGATTTGGATGTTTCACAAGCAAATAATTAACTTTGTTATTTCATTTTATATTCATTTTAAAACCTGGGCAGAGGTTGCATGAATAAAAAAGAGTTTAGCAATAAATATCCGAAAATAAGTACTAATAACTTAATACGAGATAAACATGCAAATAAATTTTGTTAAAAAAACATCTAAAAGAATTCTACTATATAGTGTGAGCCAGAAGATACTGCATTCGAAATATGAGAAGAAATTTTCTGAGGAAATAGAAATATGCTACAATTTTAAAGTCAGCGTAAGCTTTCTGTTGGGATACATCTTAAAATGATAATTTTACTACTTGATTTTTAGGCTTACCGGAAAAAGCAGCTCAATGACCCATGTGAAAAACAAGGGACTAAGAGCAGAAACGTTTACTTTGTCCGGTTTTGTTGCACCTTTAGGCATTTCTTTGACAAATTCAAGCAGCATCTTTACATTAGCCCCCTTGAAAAATTGAAGATATGCATTTGCGGCCTGTTAATATAATAAGTGCATATTATTCAATGTTTCCATAGAGTTTGTGTACATGTTACTAAAAATATCCAGGATAATTAGTGCTATGTAAGCAAAAAATCTATAGCTTCAAGCAGGTTAGTCATATTAATAAATAAAAAGATGGGTTTAGTTGACAGTGTGGTAGAAGGGCCCTTTCTACATTTCAATTTCAGAACTAAACCTCTTCTATAAACTAAAACATAAGCATGATGTAGATGAAAAGTTATGTAGTATGAGTTAATATTTATTGGAAGGATTAAAATGGTCATATGTTTAATTTAGGATAACTTAGCGAGATTGTTAACACTTATAATTTTCTATCAAAAAATCTAGATTCAGTCAGCTATTTGAATATTCAAATAGGTCTGAACTATATTTAGAATAAAGGTTAGAACACAACACAACAAGCCTTTAACCCACTAAGTGGGGTCAGCTACCTCAATCCTTTTTCTCCATTGCGTCCTATTGATTGTCATATTTTCATTTAGTTATAATAAATTAAGATCATTTTTTATATAATAAGCCCAAGTCTTTCTAGGTCTACCCCAGTCTTTCTTAACATAAGTTGAATATAAAACATTCTCCTAACCAGATCATCAGACGACCAATGTTAATGTGACCAAATCATCTAATACAACTCTTTCTAAGTTTGCCTGCCAATGGAGCTACACTAACCCTATCATAAATATATTCATTTCGTATTTTGTCTCTAAGCATAAAGCCACCATCCACCTAAGCATTCTCATCTCGACAACACTTAACTTAATTTTATGCTTTTCTTTTAAAGGCCAACATTCTGCATCATAGAGCACTGAAGATCTCACCACCATCTTCTAAAATTTTCCTTTCAGTCTAAAGGGTACTTTTCTATCACACAATAAGACCCGAAGCATTTCTCTACTTCAACTAACCAACTTGAATTCTACTAATAACTTCCCCATCTATGTCACCATCACTTTGAACAATAGACCCGAGATATCTAAAGTGTCCACACCTTTTAATAATTTAATCACCCATGATTACAACTCTGTCACTAGAGCTATTGTTACTAAAATTACATTTAATGTTTTCAATTTTAGTTCTACTCAAATGAAGGCCTTTATACTCCAAAGTAGACCTCTATAATTCAAGGTTTTTCTGAGCTCTTTCTCTAGTTTTATCCCTAAGAAGGATATCATCAGCGAAAAACATCCACCAAGGTACATCCTCCTGTAAATGTCTAGTAAGAACATCCATAACTAAAGCAAAAATACATGGGCTTAAACTCAATCCCTGATGCAATCCAACTGAAATATAAAAATATTTGGTCAATCCTCCTTCTATTTGAACACAAGTAACAACTCTAGGATACATATATTTATTGCCTTGAATGTAAGTCATATCAACACCTTTCTTCTCTAGAACTCTCCAAAGAATATCTCTTCAAACCTTATAGTGAGATTTTTCTAAGTCAACAAAAATCATATGTAGATCCTCATTATTCTTTCTGCAATTCTCCATCAAGCCTCTCAATAAATATATAACTTCCATGGTAGACTTGCCCAACATAAATACAAACTGATTATGAGAAATCTTTGTAATATGTCTTAATCTATGTTCAATTACCCTCTCCCATAAGTTTAAAAAATGACACATCAACTTAATTCCTCTATAATTTGCACATTCTTGTGCATCCCCTTTACTCTTAAAAATGGGAACCAAAATACTCTTCCTCCACTCCTCAGACATCTTTTTAGTTTTTAAAATAATATTAAGGATTTTAGTGAGCCAAGAAATTCTCAGATCTCCTAAATATCTCCACACTTCAATTAGGATATCATCAGGTTCTATAGACTTTCCACATTTGATTTTCTTTAAAGCCTCTTCAACTTCTTTTTTACTAATGCAACGGTAAAAATAAATATTTTATTATTTTTATTAATGATATTAAGTTCGCTAAGGTCGGTTGTATTTTCAGAAACTTCATTAAAAAGTTTAACAAAATTGCTCACTCACTTATGTTCAATATCTTTTTCTAAGAAAATCACTTTTTAATTTTCATCTTTAATACACTTTACTTGAGTTAAATCCTTACTTTTCTTTTCTCTATGTTTGGCTAGTTCGTACAAATATTTTTCACTCTTTTTAGTATATAATCTATCATAAAGATCACTAAAAGCAGAATTTTTTAATTAATCCATCCAAAATGTATCTTCTTCATTAAATCGTCCAAAATCTATATTCTTCATTAATCCGTTCAAAATCGTAGCCACCATGAATATTTCTAAAATTTTCTACCACTATACAGACATGTCCATTTAAATCTCCTCCAATAAACATTATTTCTTCAAGAGCTATCATTTGTATTAATTCTTTTAGATCATTCCAAAATTTTTCTTTAGAACTTATATCTAAACAAACTTGAGGAGCATAAACATTTATAATATTAAAATTTTAGTATCGAAAACAATATTAATGGCTAAAATTCTATCTCAATTATATTAATTTTTATAGCATTATCTTTCAAACTTTTATCCATAATCACACATACACCATTTTTAGTGTGACTCTTACCTGAATATGAAAGTTTAGAACCTAAACTATCAATTTCCTTAGCTTTTTCTCCAACCCATTTAGTTTCTTGAATACATAAGGTATTTATCTTTCTATGAATCATAATATCAACTAATTCCATTAATCTACCTGTGAGAGTACCTATATTCCGAGATTCAATCTTAGTATTTGTTTTATGGACTAACTTCTTTACTCGCATCCGTCCGTAATGTGAGAAATTTTGTTTATTTGACACTACACCACCCGAACGTCGATGTAACGATACTTGCACACTTTTCACTGTATTAAAGTCATATTGTGCATCGCTTTCAGGGGACGCCCTGACATTTACACAATTATCAAAATGATTCATGTTATGATTTTTTTACAAATTTTATGTTGGTCGTCGACTACCTAACGCAACCCTACACTTTTGACATTCAGAGCTTGGGACATCGTAATGACAGTGTTAGAATAATAATAAAAAAATAGAGCATGTGTAAATAAATATATTGTAAATATGAAATTTATTTGTTTTTGATGAGCCTTCACATTAAGCTTATGATATGATGAAGATAGTTATAATCTTATCATGTATAGTCAAATATGGGCAATGCTAAAGGGTGAAAAACCAAAGTAGGACTAAAGTTATGCCGAGGAAATTTTCGACCAGCTCTTGTGTTTACATTGTGACCCATTGTACTTTGCTCTTAGCAATGCTTCCATATTGATTTTGGCATTCTTGTTACAACAAGTTGTGATTAGAGGAGCAAATAGATTAATGGTCATGAAATTTGAGATAAAAAAAGTTTTACTTTTCATAGATTTTTCTTTAGAAGAACGAAGATGCGAGGCCTTTTGATTAACGTCAATTTGTGGAGGCCATAAGAAGGTGTTCGAATAATGTTGGCAATGATAAATAAAGACGCCAAATTAAAGATAGATGAATAAGCTCTTTCAACAAATTAATTTCGTTCTGCTAATGAGGTATCTTAGTTAAGAAAATCTTGAGGAAACAAAACCAATTGTAGCTCAAGCTGGAGCCCTATTTGATATAAAATCTCAAGGAAACAAACACATAGGGATAGCATTGGAGGTTTTGGAAGGCAATCCCGCTTTCTTGTGATGATATTGACAATATGAATTATTGAATATTATTATTGAATATTAGAGAAGTAATGAAACTTTAGAGGCTAAATATAATTAAAGTTTAATATTAGCGGAGACTTGTCAGTGATGGAGGATAATTTCTGCGATGTTTATGGAAGTTATGATCCATTGTAGAGACCTTGGCCTAATAGAGAAGAAAGGAGACAATGTTATAGAGGTAAAATCAATTAGGGTTTATGTGGGAAAGCCAAAATTTGAGATACCCAAAATAATGAAGGAAAATTTAGATACATATCACTAAATTCTCATGTATTTACATATCTTACTTATGCATGAAACATTAGATTAACTTTTTAAAAGTTAAAATAGTGATATTTTTTTATGTGAAATGAAAGATTTGGGTGGTCTAAACGTAAAAAGAAATTTTTTGGTGTTAGATATGTAAAAATATAAGAATTGGATGGTATGTATGTAAATGCCCCAAAAGGAAAAAGAAACAATACAAGATTAAAGTAAAGATAAGAGATAAAAATTCGTTACATTCGCTGATTGATTAAGGATATGCTTAGCCAGAAGAAACATAAAAATATATCAAATACTTTAATTTTTAGTTAATGATAATGAATTACTTTATTTATCTGAATTTTATTTTTAATTCATGCTATTATGACTTCAATGCATATATGTTATTCACTTTAAAAAATAAGTTATTTGTTCTGGTAATCATAACATACTGCGTTTGAAGCACGAAAAATCCGAAGGAGAAGGTCATTGTTCCTATAAGTTTCGTTATGCCAAATGGTGACATTGAAAGTGTTGCTGTCAGTGTTGGAGAAATCATAAGCTGCTCCATGAAAGCTCATGTTAATGAAAGTAAAAACATTAAAAGCCAAACATTTTCTTGATAAAATCAGCATGAAAAATGAGAAATGAACCTGCAAGTATTTCATCAATTCTCTCATCGACGTTCCCCATTTGGTAGCCCATAGATAACTCTTTGTTTATCACTGAAGAATTTTCACGCCAGAGAGCAAGTCCATTCACACATCTCACCTCTGCAAACAATTTCATCAATACAAGAGAGAGAGAACGAGAGAGAGAGAGAGAGAGAGAGAGAGAGAGAGGCAAAAACCTTGAGTAAGAGAAAGACCAGCCATCTTGATTGAAACAGGAAATTCTATGTTTGAGCTGCAATTGGGATGAACAATGTAGAGAGGTGGACTGCCCATCATGAAAGCTGGTTCGAAGTAAAATGTGGTTGGAAGCATTTCTGATGTTCCCTGAAAAGACGAGATTTTAAAAGCAAAGATTATAATTTTTTTTGGTAAAATTGTCATAAAAAACAAGCGAAATGAAATTCAACTGGCTTACCAACATAAATTCAGATGCGACGACCTGAGGGCTCACATAATCTGAAGGCTTCTCCAACTTTTTGCTTCCAAAAAGATTTCTTCCTATGCCTGTCATTTTCTCTCGTAAATCAGAATTTGCAGATTGAATTACAATCATAACTTTACTATTTCATGGTGAGCCAGAAGCTTACTCTGCGCCAAACTACGGTTTTGCCCGGTGATTAATATAGTGACAGGGCAAGATTTATTTTTCAGACAAGAATGAGGTGGAAGTCCAGAGTTGTAAATTGAAGAAGAAGAAGAAGAACTTCTACTCTTTGTTGCACGAAATTGAGGCATTGGTATCTGAAACAAAACTGGCAGCTGTGCTGGGTGTGCTTCTGGGCAATATACTGAATTGCCTTGCAACATATCAAGAGCACTGGAGCATTTATCTTCACAAGATTCTTGGTTTGGATCATCCATGCAATCCCCACAATCACAATGTATCTCAGGATCAATTATAATTAATGAGGCTAGTTTTTGAATGCCAAACAGCATCAAACACAGTAAGAGTGGGATGATAATCAGACCCAGATTTGTTCTGATGTTTCTTTTCTGGATTTATATGGATAAGGGATATATATAAGAAGAGGAATTCAATTAGAAGGAGAAAGAGTGAGAAGAGAAGGAGAGAAGATTGAAAATGAGACCTGGAAGGTGATGTTCTTCCTCGTAAGTGCATTCAACTGAGAACAAAAGCTTGAAGGTTTTGGTGATACAACATCATCCATTGAGATTTTGCCTAATATCACTGCGCACATGTACGAGACAATGAATTTAGAAAAGCCCACAAAGTCTGAAAACAATTATTAAGGGCATTTACATACATAACACTCGAATCCTATGTATTTACATATCTAACATCTAAACTTTGTTTTTTTTACATTTATACCACCAAAGTCTTTCATATCACATAAAAAAATATCAGAGATTGCAGCATCTGTGCCATTTTTATGTGAGAAAATAGCTAATGAAGGCATTTAAATACTTGAGAATCAAGTTTTACCAATTTTGAGAATGTGTATGAATAAAGGACACATTTCAAATATCTTAGGAGCAAAATGAGGAAAATACTTTATTTTTGACATGTATAAAACTATAAAACTTAAGGTCCTTTTTAGTTATGATGAACACTAAAGCGGGAACACAAGTAAATTCTTATTAAAAAACCTTTCAACATTTTTCATCTATATTTGAAATTGACATTATGAATTAAAAAAATTGAATTAATTAATATAATAAGATAAAATTTATAATAATAAAAGAAATTATAATTTATAAAATTTGAACATTAATGTCATGTTTTTTTTTTGTAAATAAAATCTATCTGAACATTTGATATTTAAAAATATGAAATTTAATAATTAAATTAAAATAAGGTTTTCTAATTTTTTAAATTGAAGGAAATTGATTTGTCCGTAATAATTCAAATAAACTTAGTTTTAGTTTATATTAAGTAATCAAATCGATTCTAATCAATTAATGTATATATTTTTATTCAAATTAATATTTTCAAATGCATAATTTTCATGAGCCTAAAAATATAATTTATTTCAAGAAGATTTTATAAATTCAGACTAAGAATATATATATATTTGTATTACCTCAATGGCTAAGACATAAATTGTAGCTCTGTATCCTTCTGTTGAGCGAAGGCTAAATAATACTATGTTCCTTGATATTTTTTTAATGTATTTGTATTACCTGCAGAAATGTTCCAAATTGGGTGAAAACAAAATTGTAGCTCTGTATCCTTCTGACGAGCGAAGGCTACAATGGATAATACCTCCTGAGCAAAACCAGAGGAAACCGCCCGAGAGGGAGAGAGAAGCAGACGAAACTGACAAAGGGAGAGGATACGGGATTTACGAGATAAGAGAAAGAATGGCGCGAACAGGCTTGCCTTCCTCAATGAATTCTGGTAGGAGGGGAGCGGAAGGATAAGAAATATGGGATAGTTTCGGTGGTCTTTGTAAGCCACGATCCTATCGTTGCCTTCCCTGCTACCTCTAATGGCGACTGTATCGCGAAGGTTCGTTCACGAAGGCGATGGCTTTGAGCGAAACCGGGATGGGAAGGGAGATGAGCGAGGGTTTAGGCGGAGAATCAAAACTCACTCTTCCAAGAATCAAAACTACAAACCCACTAAGATTTATTTAATCCAATCCTGGAGGAGTTAAATCTTAAAAACCGTTTCACAATGTATTTAGTACATCTTGTTAAAACTCCTGAAGCTGTTTAGCAGAACTTAAAATCTGTTCTGATTGTTAGATTTTAACAATAAATGATTATAAAGTCTAATAAATCATTAAATTTAATTTCTTATAATATTTCAAAATACATAAAATCAACTAACATTTTAAATTCAATTAATTTTTTATTTTACATTATTGTAATTAATAATTATATATTTGCTAAACTAATTAATTATTAATATAAATTTTAATTAATTATTAATACAAATTTTATAAAATTATTTATTAAATAGAAGTTTAATATTCTTTAAAAAAAACTAATTAAATATTAATTATATTGATTAATAATTACTTATAAATTTATTGGATGAATAAAAAATGAATATTTATACTATATTAATTAATGATAAATATAAATTTATTTGATTATAACTAATCTGATAATATTTTAATTAATCAATTAAATAAAAATTAACTTAAACTATATTAAATTACAGTTGCCACTGGAGCTAGCTGAGAACTCAACGGGGGGATCGAGGCTTACAGAGACCCGAAACTCCCATTTTCGTCCTCCCCCCGTTCCTCTCCTACGCGAACCATTGAGGAAGGTAACCTCACGTCTTCCTTTTTCAAGCGAAACATCCGTCCCGGATTTACTAAATCCACCGATTCACGGGATTTAAAGCAGAAATCCGTGAAATAAAGATTTATCAAATCTGGAGCTTTATTTTTTTCCAAAATGATCGTCTGGCAAGATTTAGGTTGAATCCAGCTCTAAATCCGTTACCAGACAGGCCCTTAATCTGCTATTAAGTTCAAAACGGGCGAGAACTGAATTTGAATTTCATTTTTGTTATGATTCGGTGGGATTCAAGTTAATCTGTACTTAAATCCTACTTTCAAACACCGCCATTCTGAATCCGATCTAACAATTCAAAGATCAAGAAACAATAATCACAAGAACTTACAACTAGTCATACCTGATTCGAAGGCGACGGTGATCGGCGGTCGGCGATCAAAGTTCCTATCCTAAACGATTCTTCTTCCTCCCGGCGAAAGCTAAAACACCTTTCCGACGGTCGCACGGCCTTGCAGAGCTCAGGCGGGGAAGAATTGAAGCGGGGAAATGAAGAAAGAATAAAAAATAAATAAAATAAGTTTTGAATAAATGTTGTAACTGATGAACTTTGAATAAAAGGAGTAACCTCCTCTTAATAAATGTAGTAACTGATTTATTTGTTATTTATGATGTTTTATTTCAGTTTGTGAATGTTATATAATTATATATTAGATTATTTCTTATTATTTATCTTCTAATTGTTCATTCTAATTGAGATCTTATTATAAATCTAGCTTAAATTAATATTTTTTTCTCTCTTTTATAATAAGCAAGCAGGCTTGAACTTACGTACTTGAGCTCGAGCTCGAGCTCAAACTTGATAAAGTTAATCAAGCTCAAGTCGAGAGTGGCTCAATCTTAACTCGACTTTTCACACCTAATAAAACTGACTCTTCATGTTGCAGACTCTTTTTTTGAGTTATGAAGATGAGGAAGATAACACTAACTAAATACATGGTGGTTGACAACTGATGTGATTATCTTTCGTATTACCGTTCTTTTTTGTAATTGTATTGACTTTATGTACAAACAACTTATATTCTCACAATCTTCTGATTACATTTATTTTATTTTGGACAGAATGGATATATTTCACCATGCTGTCAGCTCTTTTTGATCAATTATATCCTGCAGCTGCTTCGTCATATAGAATCGTTGCATTTTCGGGCATGTCATTCTCATATTTGGTGATTCGATCAGCATCAACTGGTTCCTTAATACTATTAAAAGAACCAGCTACTCCTGTCTCGACCATTTCATTCTTGAAGATTTGCCTTATCCCTGAAGCCTTGTTCCTGAAGTCGTGTCTGCTCAAGCTACTAATTTGCGTGGAGAAGCATCGCTTTTAGATGGGAAGCAGCATTCAAATCAAATAGCCGGACATAAGAGTTTTATGATTGGATTTGCAAGATCCCCAGCAAGTGAATTTGCTTTCCGAAGCAGCTTTCAAAAGTAGATCTATACAAGAAGCAACAGGAGTTATAGGACTATCATTAGCCATGTTTTCCCTTGTGGAAATTGAATATTGCACGAAATATCTGTCAAGGTGAATAAGCTGCAAGCTGAAATACAAAATGCTGATTTTGTAGCCTCTCAATCAAGTTCATTGACTGATCCTTAAGAAGCTTAATAAAGGCATTACGGAGCAAAAGCATGACCAGAGCCTTAGAAACATGACGCTAAATCAAATAGCATTATCAGTCGGGGTCTCCATTGAGCCATCAGAAACAAGAAAAGATCTTGATTCCTTGAGAAAGGAAAGGCAAGAGGCTGCTGCTCGTAAAGAGATATCCAGCAATGAATTTGAAATTAAGAAACAACATGAACTCCTTAATCAGCATCAAACATAGCTACCTGCACCCATGGCTACCATTCTGAAGGGAGTGAGACGGAGCAGGGTGCTCTGCTCGGGTGGCTGATATGAGGAGGCCTGAGTTTAGGGTGGTTATTTTGAAATATTTGATGTTTGGGTTGTTTGTTTGTGATTTATGAAGTTTTAGGTGATGTGTATACAGACCAATCCAAGTAACTCCCACTCTTATTATTTGATGTAAAATTTCTCTTACATAAATCATGATAATTATGTCATTTAAATTTGCCCAAGAAGAATTAATTTAATTATCTGAAAATATTTTAATCTAATAATTGTATTTGAATTCCCAATTTTATTTAATATGATTATTAAATGAAGCAAAAATCTGAATATTTTATCCTTTTTTTTTTTTATGATTTACATATAAGATTACGATGAAGGCTAAAAAGAAAGAAAGACAACATACAAAATAAAAGTATAGAAAAGGAATTGCAAATAAAGACTCAACAAAAGAAGACACAACAAGCTTGATGAGGAAGGAGCCTGGGCGGTGGTGCAAGGCAAACGGTTGCGGTGAAGGCCGGAGAGGTGTATCGCTTTTGTGGAAAAGATGGGCAACAAATCAACGAGGGTAGGGGCGTCGAACTTTTGTTGTAGAAAGCTTAAAGGGTAGCGGTGTTTGTGACCTTCAGGGAAGCTGCAGGGATAGTTCGTTGGTCTGTTTTGGAGTGACTCTATCAAGGGCATCGGTGGTTTTGGCCTGCAGGGAAACTGTAGGGAGAGTTAGTTGGCATGTTGTTTGCTGTCGTGGTTGTTGCGGCCTGCTGGAAGAGCAGGTCTGCTGGTGACTAAAGGCTGTGGCGGTCTGCTGGAAGAGCAGGACCTGACAACCTGCTAGTGGCTGAAGGGTCGCGACAACCTGCTGAAAGACCAGGGGGCGACGACGATCTTTAGGAGTGCAGGGAGATTGGTGGGGTCTGTAGGGTTGAGAAGTGGTTGACAACAACAGGGAGGATAGACGAGAATATAAATATTTCAGCTGGGTTGAGCTACAGCTGAAGCCCCATCTGGATTCGTGAAGAAGATTACCACTTCGGACGAGGGAATGCCGGAATACTACCTCAATGTTGAATACATCCCTCGAAGGGAAAATGTCAAGATTAAAGCCTGAATTCAGATATCAAAACAAGACTGCTAACTCTAAGCATATCACTTCTTATTTTACTGACGTAGTAAATAGAGAATTGTCATTTGTTCTCTTCCCTGACGAATACTGAGATAATAGCCACCTTGCGTACTCCCAAATAGAAGTATAATTCTCCTTCAGGATTCGAACATAAGTAGAGGTAGAGATGCTAGCAATTCTTTGAGCTATGTGAAAACTTGTTCACATTCATTGGTCCATACAAATTGATTAGCACTTCTAATGCTCTTGAAGAATATGAAACAATGGTCTCCATATTTGGATATGAATCGACAAAGACCTGCCATAAGTTCTATGTGAACCTACATTCCTTTCAAGTTTCTTGGCGGAGGCATTTGAAGAATGACTTGTATTTTTTTTGGTCCGGCTTAATGTAAAGATAAATTATTCAAATTTAATATATCTTGAGCATATTTTATATTAATATTATTTTTAAACTGGTCGGTTCTCGAGCTAATGAGTCGAGTCGGGGCTAGCATGAGCTTGGCTTGTTAGCTCGTCGAGCTTAGTTCATGAGCTACTTAATAAGTCGAATTTGAACAAGCTCAAGCGTCGACTTGACTCACTTACACCCCTAATTGGCCCCGTGTCATTAACATTACATAGTGAATTATTTCAATTGGGCTAGGGCTCGTAGGGTTTTTCTCTTTTGAGGATTTTTTCACGTAAAAAAATTATGATAATTCTACCTTTCAATTTAATTACACGTGTATGTGTTTGATTTTCATCCAAAATGATTAAATTATTACTCAACCGTGGCGATTATTTCGGCACACATCACACCTAAACTCTGCTGTAAACATTTACACCATCCAAATTTTTCATATCACATAGGGTTAGGGTTGGCATATATATAAAAGTTAAATTCTAGGTGTTAGATATGTAAATATCTAAGAACGAGTGGTATACCATGTAAATCTTGTTAATAAAAAGAGGCATTTTCAGCCCTAAAGGGTCAAAACAGCACATTAGATCTTCTACTTCAAAACGACGAGGTACCTGCTCCAGCCAGGCAGCTTAAATCCCTGCGACTTTTCTCCCCAAGCACTGAAGATTGGAAGGCGGCGAGGCTTTGCGAACTGGTAAATGACGAACTATCCTCACTCTTCCTTTCTTGAACTATTTGATCGAGGTTTTCTCGCGAAATAAAATAATTTGTCGCGTGAGTCTCGAAATGGTGGGAATAAGAGTGTGTTTGGGGAGAAATGGCTGCAGAGGATTCCAGGCTCTGTACAATTGGCACTGCAATAGGTTAAAAACAAATTTCCTTTTAGCTTTGCTTCTACGCTTTGTGTAAATTTGGATTTTGATTTAATCATTAGGTTGAAGCAGAAGAAAGGTTAATTCTTGCTACAATTTTCTGTTTTTTGTTTTTTTTTTTCTAATTACTTTCAAACGTTGGTTTCTTATGGTATAGGGTTATATTAGTAGTGTGAAGAATATTGATATTTCGATCAATAGTGTTGCATCCAAATTTGTTCAGTGGAAAACAGGCTGAGCCATAATTGAGATTGTTGGCCAGGTAGGAGGGGAACACTTAATTTGGTTTCTTATATGTAAGATCTACTTTGAAAATTAATTTTTATTAATATAGTTGGTGTGGAAGTGTAAGAAGCGAAGATATGATCTTCATGTGCTTTTTTTGGGTGGGAATTTACATACTTAACGATCAACTCTTATGCATTTACATATCTAATATCTAAGCACTGTTTTTTAAATTTATACCACTCAAATCTTTCCTATCACATCAAAGATACCACCATTTTAACTTTTAAGAAGTGCAGTACACCTTTTATTGTTTAGGTAAGGTGGTTATGTATGTAAAAGTTGAAATTTAGGTATTAGATATGTAAATACATAAAAATTGAGTGGGATGTATGTAAATCTTCCTTTTTTTTGTTTTGAACAAGCATATATTTGAATACTACAAGAATTAATTTGTAGTTAACTAAGGAAAAAATATGATCAAATTTATGTTAATGTTTTTAAAGATATGAAGGATGGAACATTAACACATATTAGGAATGAGTATGGAGTGCCATAAGAGTTTCAAATTACATTAGAATATTATCGGTCAACTTTTCTTTTGATTTTGAAAATAGAAAATATTTTTTGAAAATTTAATTTAATATAAGAGATATATATTTTGGGTTTTAAAAGTAGCGTATTTTAATTTTGAAAAAAATGAGACCAAATAAATCTCATTCGTCTAATAGTTTGCATAATCGTGCCCTATACCATGAATACTACACATTTTTGAAAGACGAGTGTACATCCCGACGATAGACTCAATTCTGCAAACTAAGAGATTTGTGACATCTGTTTGGTCTGTGAACATTTTATGTGGAACCGACAAGTTTCCCTATCTAATACAAAAATTAAATATAGTTTATTTTACGTGGGTTCTAAGTTCTTTATAAAGACAAACCCCTTTAATTAATTACATCTTAAATAACTGAGGTCACTTGAAAAAACTCTTGATAATCAAGATTTTAAGGTTTGGATTTTCACGGTAGGACGTGGAAAAGTAAGTGACAATTATTTTAAATAGTCCAAAATAAGGAAAAGGTAGGGAATGTCACAGATCCTGAAGAGAAACTTCAGTAACTTTCCAAACTATCCTAATGTGTGGCTGAGTTTTGAAAACAATGTTATTTAGGTGTTTAATCATGCCAATTTTATTATTTGTGACTTACATTTGCATAATATCCGATTATGCAAACAGCCCGCAGAGATAAGATGGTTTATGTCCTGTCACACGACAACCTCGGAAAATAAGACGAGCTAGGTTAAAGAGGGTGTGAGGACTTACGTCGCGCTGGGCGAGCTACCTCGAAGTCCTATGAGTTGTTATTTAGAACAAGGAGAGAGAGATTATTGAAGATCATTTTGTTGCTCAATCCAAACTTTTTGCCATGTTGCCCACAAAGCTGACTTGAAGCTCCTCGTCGAAGTAGCTGTCTTAAAGTCTAAGGTTCAAAAGATTTTACCAGGTGTGTTTTAAAATTTTGGTTTTGTTGTCATTCAAGCATTATGAGGGGGTTAAAGTTGATTAAAGCCACACCGGTTAGAATCACATGGTTCCCTCATTCCGGTACAATTATTTTCTATTGAATATACTTAGTTTAAACGAGTTGTTAAGCTCATTTAAACTGGGGAGTTCTCGTTAGCAACCATGGTTACCTCATCCGAGGGACTCCCGTAAATTCAAAAAGACGTGTTATGTTTTTTTGTTTTGCTTTGAAAATGTTGTTTAATTTTTTGAAAATTATTTTTTTAAAATGAAATCGCAACCAGGCCTGCATGATATGTTAATACAAGTGTAAACTGTAGTGATAAAATAACAATAAATAAAATGTACTTACGTACCTGACGTATCTGTTGCTGTTGTCTTTACTGTGTGTTTAACTCACAAAACATAATATAATTTGCAGTGAATTTAAATAAAGTGCAGAAAAAAGAAGAAAATATGAATTTTAGTATAAAAAGCAACAGAACAAGTGGTGACAGCAGCCAAAAACTTCAAACAAGTGATCCTAAAGCTTCCTACAACTCCGGACAACAGCTAGGAACTCCCAACGGTGATCCTAAGGCTTCCTACGACTTTGGGCAGCATCTAGCAAGCCTACACTGCGATCCTACGATCTCTTACGGCTCCGGGCAACAACTAACAAGCTTGTACGGTGATTCTACAAACTCCTACGACTCTGGGCAACAACTAACAAGTTATCTCATACGGCTCCGGGCAGCAACTAGCAAGTTCTCACAGCCCCAACACAACCCAAGATAAGGTGCATTTAAAGGCTCCAAGACTGTAGCAAAATCAGCCCAAAACAGCATAAAATAATGACAAAACACTCCTAAAAAGGTACTAAAATTGCAGCGAAATTAGTCCCAAAACATCTCCAAACTAGGTGCGTTTTAAAGGCTCCAAAACTGTAACAAGCTCACCCCAAAATAGTCCTAAAACAGTGACAAACCCCTCCTAAAAAGGTATCAAAACTGCAGCGAAACCAGTCCCAAAACATCTCCAAACAAGGTGCATTTTAAAGGCTCCAAAACTGTAGCAAGCTCACCCCAAAACAGTCCGAACACAACCCATGACAGGTGCATTTAAAGACTCCAAAACTGTAGCAAGCTCACCCCAAAACAGTCCTAAAACAGTGACCAAACCTCTTTTAAAAGGTATAAAAACTGCAGCAAAACTAATCTAAACCAGTCCCAAAACAGCGACAAAACCATCCTAAAAAGGTACCAAAACTGCTCCGGTTCTTGTAATCAGAATTGCTAGGTTCTGAACCAGTTGCAGGCTTAAAAACAAAGAAATCATCAGTATTATCATAAATTAAGTTCTCCCAGTCACTTATGGTTTGGACTACCATTATCAGCTTGTGCAGTTTGAGAAAAATCAGGTTGAGATGGGCTTTCATCCACAAGATCAATGGAAGAATCATTCAGAGAGCAAGTTATATTGCAATTTTCTTGGGCAAGCACAAAAGAAGTGGAAAGTACAGCATTATTTGGAGCTAAAGAATATAAGTTGTTTTCATCCAAACTATTAGAGTGGGTGAGGCGAGCGGGATCGAGAAGAAAGGATCTCTTCGGTCGAGCGAGGAAGGAGGGACTCAAGATCGAGAGATGAAGAGGGAGTTCGGTTCGTAGAGACGAGTCGCAGAGGCGAGCAGGCGTGCGGGATCGAGAAGAAAGGAGCTCTTCGGTCGAGTGAGAGGAGGAAGGCGAACGTTTCTGTTCGCAGAAGAGGAGCGGGGGCCGAACAGAGGAGGAGCGGGTGAGGCGAGCGGGAGGGCCATTTAGCGTGTGTTGGGCTGGGAATTAAATAGTTTCAATAGGACAGAGGAGTTTTATTTGACTGGTAATAAATTTCAAATGAATTTAATTATGGTGAAATTAAATGACTTATTTTAATTCGAAAATTTAAAATTCAAAACTGTTTAATCAGCCCGGGTCCGGCCCAAATCTCCTTCGAGTTGAACCTGGGTTGAGCCCGGGTCTGCGCCCCGCTAATTGAAAAAAAACATGCATCAATTTTCGTGCTAATTGCTCGCACGCGAAACTATAGCAATATGGGTGTCCATCTTAACTAAAGTCAATGTCCCGGACGCATCTGTGTGGTATGTTTTGTCATCCAGGGTCGTCCGGACGAGTTCGCCTACGGGCAAGTCAATTCAAGTCAAAATCATGCGTGGTGTATTGAGTGCGCCAAATGGGGCGTTGTGAGGGTTCAAATCGCAAGAGGTTTCTTTAGGGGTTGCTCCTATTATTGTAGGAACTCAATTTGAATTTCATATGTCGGTTCTAACCAACTCAGCAAAATGCCAAGTTTTCGGAACCGCCCATACAAGACTCGAAGGAGTGACGAGGTGGCTCGAACTTTCTAAATGGTGTGAATCTTGTACTAGTCCTCTGGCAAGGTCAAACAAGGGAAGTCTAAAGCTAGACCCTAAGCTCTAAGGAGAGAAGTGAAGACCTCACCCGAAGATGAGGTCAACAAATGTCTAATTACAATTATTTATCTTTGTTATGAAGATGCTAATGAAGGATATCCAAAGTAAGTTGCATTAGTGCATATTTTTTGTAAATGATACAGCTTCCAATTTGTGAGCTATTCAATGAAGTGGAGTGAAAAGTTAGAATGTTGATGGAAATATTTTGAAGATAAAGGACTTAATTAATTGAAAAAATATTAAATATATAATATTCAGTTATAGTTTCTATGAAATAAGTAAGTATAATTTAATAATATTAGAAGATAAGTTGATATCTAGTTGAGATATATTTGAGTTTCTTGGATTTATTATATAAGAGAATGCAGACATAGATGAGGGTGTGACCTCTAGAGTTAAGGTTGTATAGCTAAATTAGGGCAACGCTACCGGAATTTTGTATGACAAAATGATATCGTAGAGATTGAAAGATAAAATTCATAAAAGTGCAATTAGGTTGAAGATGTTACATGAATATGATTGTTGCCTAATAAAAACATTATTGATATCTAAGTTGAGCGTGATAGGAATGAATGCTAAGATGTATGTATGTCAAAACTAATAAGAATAAATTAATAAATTATTAAATTAGAAAAAATGATTGAATATTAGTTAGTATAAAATAAGATAATTGAAATTTGATAGAGGATTTGAACATGTATATTAGTTAGTAGAAATGTGCTCATTATTTGATTAACTCAAAATATTGTTAGGGGGTTAGGAAATATAAGCGTCAGGCCTAAAGTTACATAGACTAAAGTTGTGCAAAATGATTTGTGAAAAATATGTTTGACTCAGCCTACACTTATCATAAACAAATGAAAAATGAGGATTATAAAGCCGACCCAAATAGTTGTGACAAAGATGTGATGGTGAATACAAGATTTTAGGAAAGTATTGCATCTCCAATTCTTTGACCATATTTCTTTAGTTTCACAAGTGAAAATGAAAAAACCAAATATTAGCATGTTATGGTAACTGTTAGAGGTGCTCTTGTGTTTCATTTATACTTGCAAAATTTACATACTTCCCCTACAATTCTTATGTATTCACATATCTAACGCCCAAAGTATGATATTTATATTTACAACTCCTTGCTACTTTGTGCATAAAGCCATGCACGAAAATGTGTATTTCACTTTTAAGAAGATAGTGATGGTTATATTTTGTATGTGATGTTGAAAGTTTGAGTGGTTTGCATATAAATATGAATGTCTAGGCGTTAGATATATAAATACATAAGAATTGGTATGTATGTAAATGCCCCTTCATATTTCACATCAGCTACATCTAACCTTGTTTATTATTCACTCTGCAGATATAATTTTGAGCTCCAAATAAATTGGTGAATTTCCCCATCACAATTGTTGAGAGAATTCTCTGTGGATTCAAAGTATTAGCCTGTGGTTATATATGTAAATTGGTTATTGTTCACACGGATGCCAGCAATTTTAAATAGCATTCTGAACAGGATTGATAGCTGTTCATCCTTGAATTCATTGAAGCAAATCCAGGCTAATACTCTCGTTCATGGCCTTGGCTCCAACAATCTTGTTGCCGTAAAACTTCTGACCTTTTGTAGTCAGACTTTGGGTCTTATCGGCTACACTCGCTGCATTTTCGATACTATTTCGAGCTCCGCAAATGTTTACCTCTGGACGGCCATGATTTCTTCTTACAGCCATCAACAATCCGAGCTTTCAAGAGAGGCCGTTGAAATCTTCCGTCTGATGCTTAACCATGGAACTCATCCAAACAACTTCACTTTCTCCACTGTTCTTAAAGCCTGTTCAACATTGAAAGCCATAAGCGAAGGCAAGCAGATTCAAGCTCATTCTACTAAACTTGGATTCAATTCCGCCATTTATGTTCAAACCGCATTGCTCGACATGTATGCTAAATTCAGTTTGGTAGATGAAGCAAGATGCCTTTTTGACAGCTTGGAAGTTAAAAATGTCGCAGCTTGTAATGTTATGATCGCATGCCACATCAAGGATGGCGATGTTGAATCTGCAAGACGAATTTTTGATCGGATGACTCGAAGAGATACGATCTCATTCGCTACGTTGATATCGGGTTACTCCATGAACGGAACCATGCGACCGGCGAGGGAAGTTTTCGATCAGATGCCTGTGAAGGAAGTCAATTCCTGGAACTCTTTGCTTGTCGGCTATATTCATGGAGGAGAATGGATTCAATCCATGAAACTCTTTAATGAGATGCAGGTGAGTTTTATTAAACCCAATAATGTCACCATGGCCATTATTCTTTCTTCCTGTGGTCAATTAGGAGCTCTGGGACTTGGCAGTCAATTACACGCTTTCTCCCATAAATTTTGCTTCCTAATGAATGTTTATGTCAACAATTCTCTTGTTAATATGTATGCCAAATGTGGCAGCCTACAGGAAGCTCACAATGTGTTTGTTGAAATGCCTGAGAAAGACATAGTGTCATTTAATGCCATGATTACTGGTTTGGCTAACCATGGACTTGGCAAAAAGGCCTTGGAACTCTTTGGAGAGGTAATCCAAACAGGGCTTCAACCCGACTCAGTTACTTTTATGGGAATCTTAACGGCCTGTAGCCAATGCGGGTTAATTGAGTCGAGCCGACATTACTTCGAGTGCATGAGGAGTTATTCCATTGAGCCATCTGCCGATCACTATGCGAGCTTCGTCGATCTGTTGGGTCGAATGGGTCTTATTGAGAAGGCTTACGAGTTTGTAAAGACGGTGAAGGTTGAAGGACATGCGGGTGTTTGGGGGGCTCTTTTTAATGCTTGTAGGAGTCAAAGTAATGTTGGGATTGGTAGAATTGCAGCAAAGGAGCTCTTCAAACTTGAGCCAGAAAATTCGGGTAATTATGTAATTCTTTCAAATATATATGCTGGAGCTCATTTATGGGATGGAGTTAGAGAGGTGAGGTGCTTCATGAGGGAAAAAGGGGTGGCTAAAATAGCAGGTTGTAGTTGGATTGAGGTGAACAATGAGGTTTTTGAATTTGTAATGTGGGAGAGGGGTCTTGATTTTCTTTTTGAGGAAATGTATGCAATTTTGGGACAACTTTCTTTACAAATCATGCTTCTAAATTGGGAGTGTTATTGAAACTGTATATGCTTATACTTTTTGTTTGAGTGTTGGGTTTGTAAAATGAATTGTGAAGAATCTTTTGAAATATTTGATGTGTAGAAAAGTTAGAGGTTAAGTTTCTTATAACTATCACATTTTAATATATTAATTTTGAAAGCTACATCTCAATATATATAAGAGTTCATTAATGCAATAGAAAAGAAAATATTATTCTAACTTTCTCAAATTAAATAAGAAAATATTTAAATGAATTCAGTTGTCAATTAATATATGCCAATTGTCTTTCTATCTGTATTATAAAAAAAAAAGGTCTTATTTACAGTGGACAAATCTTAGGCTTTAAAGTGTCAACATGATATTATAAGTGCTATTTTAAATTGCGTGAAGTGCCAAAAAAAACTCTGACTATTTTATGTGAGATAGATTTATTATATGAGATCATGTTAGTCTTCGAGTTTATAGAAGTGTCAAAATAATTGTCAGACTTTTTAAATTAAAATTGAAATAGTCTGCATGAATGACTATAAAAAAACGCATTTTTAAGGTAGTATGAGAGTACTTTGGCTTGTTTATAAGTTTTGAGACTAAAATGACCCTATATAAATAGTTGGAAAATATTTTTGGCACTTAACTAATTTTAAATTGAATAATGTGATAAATTTAACATAACAATGAAACTAACATTCGCAATTTTTATAATAAATTTTATTATAAATTCAAAATAGAAAATAAAAAAATGTTGAGAGAAACCATTAAATTAAAATGAAGGGACTAGACTAAAAAAGTTATATTAAGAAATCATGTCTATTCTCACTTTTTTTTAGATTTGTTTATTTTTTCATGGAGATTAAAAAAAAAGAGCTTTCAATTCAACACATAGTCAAGTGATGCGGCAAAAAAAAAAAAAAAAAAAAAAAACAATAGATTTAAAAAATGTAATAATTATATTAATTTCTTAATTTATTAGAATTTAGAATATTAATTTATACTACATAATTATTTATTTGTTTTTTTCTGCAATAAAATAATAAAGATTGAATGGCTTGAGTATCTTATATTTTTTTATCATGAATTAGTAGTTACTTTAAATATTTCATGGCATTTGTCAGCACATATGTCAATTAGACTGCATAATATCCAAATCGTTGCTATCTGTTGTCATTTCCCATCCAATTTGCTCTTATGAAATATAATTTAAGAAAAATAAGCATTTATAAATAATTAATTCATTTTGTTTGTACTTGTCTTTTTAATTTATCTTGCGAAATAAAAACAAATAAAAATCATTAACAACATTAATATATATATATAATATATATATATCTATATATTCATGGGAGGCAATTGCCCACTCTGAGTTCTAATTTGACTGAATTTTCAGTAGAATCAAACCCAATAATTTCTAATTTGTAATAAACCTAATTGGCTCAAGTAAAACGCCAACCCTCAATAATAAAAGGGAATATTTGCATACATACCGCTCAAATCCTATGTATTTACTTATATAAGCCCCAAGCTTCAATTTTTCATATACACCACTTTACATATGCATGAAAAGGTATATTTCACTTTTCAAACATTAAAATGATGGTATTTTTGATGTGATATGATTTTTTTTGGGGTATAAATATAAAAAGTAAAAGTTACATGCCTAAAGGTCACATTATCATGTTGATGTCTTTGAATATATGCTTCATTCTAGCAGACGCCGACATTCTCATGACAACAGTTCTTAGGATTTTCTTGCTTAGAAAGAGCTTAAAGCTTAACGTAGGGAAACAAATAGATATGTTATCATAAGAAGTCATATGACCAAACACAAATTTTGATGCAACACTCTTGAATATTAAAGCTAGCATCACATAGGATAGACTTTGGAGTTAAAATGATCAAAATATAGTTTCATGATGTCAGATCATAATGTCCCTTTCATAATACATATGAGAAAAAGTGCACTTGTCAGACGATGAGAGTAACAAACCTGATTAAATAAAGATGGACAACTGAAAAACCTCTCCAGGCGACCCACGTGTTAGACTTCAAGGGATCATCATCTGATGCTGAATAGCTAAAGAAGAGTGATAGGTCGCAGGCACCCAAGATCGACTAATCTAGGCCAAGCGACTGCTAATATAACATGAATGTAAATCACCCTATGAAATTTTATTTAACAAACAACCAGGCTACCAACACCTCAAAATATATGGTTGTCACTGCTTTCAATGGCTCAAGCCCTGTCTCAACAATAAACTTTAAGCCTTTTCTAAAGAAAGTGTTTTTTCTCGGCTACGCCACTTCTTTAAAATGTTACAAATGTCAAGACCCGTCTACCAATAAAATCTACATCTCTCGTCGTGTCATTTTCAATGAATGATCTTTCCCAAACACTCTCTAAATCACATCATAATCTCCCTCCCTCAACTATACCCTCACTCTTGTTTGTCCCTTACACAACTATTCTATCAAATCAGCCCACCCATATTCATTCTAGCCGAACTGCTTCTCATTCTCCCGTTTTGGCCCTACGAACAATATATGGATGATTAACATAAACCACAGTTATCGGGTCGGCTAACAAATCACAAGTTCAAAGGAGTCGCCCACACTTATTCTTGATATCACCCGATCGACACTCAAACTCGTGATCAAGCAGCTTAAAGAGGTATGATACTTCATGAAAGTGTTGTCCTTTCAAGCTTATTGTTAGAAACGAACGATTGAACTGAATTTGTCAGGGTCCTATCCAAGCCTAAGCTTTTTGGTGAAGTTCTTTATTTTTGAATATTATAACTTGTATTTTTCAGAGTGTGATCAACTCCTATAAATAGAAAACATTGTACATAAAAAGAGAAAGATTTTCTCATTCTCATTCCTCCATTAAGTAATATTTGAGGTTCTTTCTATATTTTTACAAAGAATTTATATTTCTTTGTGTGCATTCTATTTCTTGGGTGTGACAAAAAATAAATCTGAGTTTAACACCGGAATTTAAAAATAGGTTAAAGTTGAGAGAGCTTTGATTGCAAAGACTTCTAAGTAAATATTTGTTCCAATAAATTAAAGCTCCTTATTTTCTTAAAATCTCTTCCATTATTTAAAATTTCTTCATTAAAAAAAATCAATCTTCTCTCTTAAAAATAATTATGTTATTCAATTAATTTAGCATAATTTAATATGCACAAGTGTCGCATAATAACTTATCCTGCCAGTCCAATTACTATTATACGCTGCCCGTGGCTACCCGAACTACCCGGGTCGTCTCTCTCTCACCGGTCTTTCCTCAGTCGAAAGAGAGACGTCTTCATCTTCCCTCTTGCCATCTTTGAGTGCTCTATCCTCCTCCCTATGCATCGAGCTCTCACGTCGTCCAGTAACTTCCTCCGGCCATCTCAACTTTAGGGTTCCGGAGTATCTCGCCGGGAATTCCCGAACCCCTTCTTCAAGCTCCGCCGCCCTCATTTTCTAAACGCAGAAGCGAGCGTTCATTGTGCTTTCTTCTGCGGAGGGAATCGCTGGATCTTTGTGCAGGATGAAGGTTCTAGACTCGTATGTCTTCTGAAGAGATGGGATTGGAGCCAACCTCGGCGCACGGGGATGGTTTAGTGAATTCGGCGAAGTCGAAGTGGAGAAGGAAGAAGTCGTTGAAGGATGAGGAGAAGGAGGGAAGAAAGGAAGGGTGGTGGAGTAGGTTTTACTTGGTGGGAAATTGTTGCTCGAGGTCGAAATTGGATGGCTCGGTTAGCAGTCTCCGCACGAAGAATGGTAATTTTCTAGGAAACTGTTCATTTATGAATGCCATGCCATCTTTGTCTCTTGTTATTTTGAACTCATATGCATTGATTTTGTTTCCATCTCTGCCACGATAACTGGGTTAATCTTTTCCTCCAGTATTTATGGACTCAACTACAATAATTTTACCATAAATAGAAGCCCGAAATCTTCCACGTTAATGAATATAGAAATTTTCTAATATTTTGTAGAAATTATAGGCAGTAAATTAATATCTATAGGGATATAAATAAGAACTAAAATTCTCCATTTGGATCCCCTTAGAGAAGCCTCTCATCCTCTTGATCTCTCCCTTTTTATGTTTCTCAGCAACAAACAGCTATATAGTCTTCATGCAAATGCATTCTCTAACACTCTACACACTTTTCTTCGATCTCCTATGTATATAAGATTAAGGAGATGAAAACTAAAAAAAAAATAATTCAAATAACAGATTTTTACAGCAAACATTGTAGCCATTTGTTATCGCCCTATTTTTTAAAATTTTTTGCTTATCTTGGCAATATTATTGATCAAATCTGATTGATGTTGTATAGTTTAATTCAAGGTTATAATTGATCCAAAATAGTTGGGATGAGGTGAATGACGTTGATGATTTTGACATCGAATATGATAAGATAAATTCAAGGTTAGAGATGGTTGAATTGCATGAAATTTTCTTATGTCTGTTGAAGCCCTACCTTCAACATAGCTGTGTACTTTCTTAAATTCACAAATGTCAAGCCATGGCTTCTTAGACTACTGCATTTTCTTAAGAATGAGAATAGTGGTCATTATGCAGATCCGGTACTAAAATGACATCATGTAAAGAGTCAGGCGACTATTTGATGCTTTGCTCTTGAATAAAACTTTTGTCGTCTAAGCTGATCTCTTATTTAGACCAACTAAATGGCAATATTTTCTCAATTAGTACCTTTTGTAAGGCTTAGGTGAAGATTTCCAGAAATTTCTTATACTTTTTTGGAACAAAGCCCTTTTGGCTTTATTTTTTTTCTTCCTTTAATGGTTCAGCTGAAAGCAAATCAATAAGGAATGGTAGCAGAGATCAACCAACGACGATCGTAGTCTCCGGTTCTACAACCTACTGCACCGAAGAAAGCTGTGTATCTACTCCGAGGTGCTTGTCAGGAGCTAAGAGTTGCTTCTCAGCTCCGTAGGTTCACTTTTAATGAGCTCAAATGTGCAACAAGAAACTTTAGACCTGAAAGTCTTCTTGGTGAGGGAGGCTTTGGTTGCGTTTTCAAGGGATGGGTTGAGGAGAACGGAACTGCTCCCATGAAACCTGGTTCAGGACTTACTGTTGCTGTCAAGACCCTTAATCATGATGGACTTCAAGGGCATAAAGAGTGGCTGGTAGAGGGAATTCTTCTTTGAACTTTATTTATTTATATATTTTGTTTATTTTCTTACCTTGGATTTTTTTTTCCCGCAGGCTGAAGTTAATTTTCTTGGTGACCTGATTCATCCAAATCTAGTGAAGTTGATAGGATATTGCATTGAAGATGATCAAAGGTTGCTAGTTTATGAGTTTATGCCTAGAGGAAGTTTGGAGAATCATCTTTTCAGAAGTAAATTTATCATACTCTTCTTTGTTCATTTTTTTATGTTGCATTCCATCCCCTTTTTCGTTCACAATAGTTGGTGCACTATATGGAATGTATTTTAAGAAGATTTACATGCATATCACTCAATTCATATTTATTTATATATCTAACACATAAACTTCGATTTTTAAATACATGCCGCCTTACCTTTGCATGAGATGGTGCATTTCACTTTTTAAGAGTTAAAATGGTGGTATTTTTGATGTGATTTGAAGATTTTGGTGGTATAAACGTACAAAATAAAGTTTAGGCGTTTGATATGTAAATAGATAGGAATTGATGTTATTCTGGTAAATGCCTCTACATTTTATGGAACAACTTGTAGGCTGATTTGCACTACTTGATTTACCAGAACTTATTCCAATAAATGGAACATAGGATTTTGAAATGAATGCTATCATAGCCTTATGATAGTGCACACTTATAGAAATGCTGTCTTTTTTTGACATAACTATGAAACTCAACCAGTAGTTGATTTAGCCGTGAAATAGATTATTTCAAGGCTTATGCTTATGGTATTTGTCTTCTAATATCCCTTAGCAACCCAGCCATTATTTTGGAGGAGATTTAGAAAGGTGGTATAGGTAGGGTCAGCAAAACCAATGAGAACTCGTCTCGGCTAATTCCCTGTAGGCTGATGGGGTTGAAGCCATTTGGAGAAGATGGAGGAATTTTTAAGTTATTGATATTTATTTTATGAGATTATTCAAGAGTTTTAAGTACTAGAATCATAAGCAACAGCAAGACTAAATCTTAGTCTAGCTGATTTGACACGTGGATTAAGTTTTTTTAATTTCTTAGGTAGGTTGGTTGAAAAAGGTTGAAAGAGGTGTAGGGTTGTTTTTAGTTTAAGTTTTGTTGCTATTTTTCAAGGAATTTTAGTAGTGCAAATGATGGCTAAACCAGTACTAGGTCTTTTGGAAACTTAGATTAGGCCGACTTTGGAAGACTCAGCATATCTTCCAATTTTATTTATAGGAGAAGATGGATTTTGGCCATGGTATGATATATTCAATGTAGGATTAGATTAGATTTAAAGTTTATTAAGAACTAACATAAGAAAAAACTTGAAATTTTTCTTATTCTCACCTAATCAAAGCGTCTCAGACAAAATGTTAAAGAAAAGGGAATTTTTTCGAACCCCTCTAAAAGCTTTTTATTGAAAAATTCAAATCCCTAAGAAATTGGAATGGTTCTTTGAATGTACGAGGTGGTTGAGGGTTCTTGGTGATGTAGAGGCATGTCACTTCTTTTGAGGAGAGTGAACTGAGTTGATACTGTGGTGAGTGGGTTGATGTGACAATTTTGTTGGATTAACATGAAACCTTCCATGGCTGTCCTTTCATGTTGGAATTTATTTCATATTAATTTTCAATTCTCTCCTAGTAAATTATGGCTCCAAAAGAATCAAGACCAGGCTAATTTATGCAATTGACTAGTCTTAATTGTCTCCACCTTCTTGCATACTATGACCCTCGATATCTTTGACATATAGAAGCGATTTTATACATAAATTTACACCCATTACATGCACAATAATATATAAGAAGCCTTGGACTCAATACAATGCTTACACTTATATAATACTAGATATATTAAATCTCAATATAAATGCAAAGACTCGTGCTTTCTCTAATACATTTTTTCTCGAGTAACCTATCCACTTGTCTGATAATTTTAAGCTATTTTTAGGTAAATTATGCAATGCTGATTCAGGAATTAAGTCAATAGAATGCTGGATGTACATAAGTGAAGATAATTCATTAGCAAGTTCATCAAAACAAATATATTTAATATCAACTAACACTTGATTAATATCATCAGGCAAAATCATAGCTTCAGGTATCACATTATTCAACTCAACGACTATGAAGGCATAATCACACCACCTGCCTTAACTCTTTTCTAACTGTGTGCTTGCTCAAAATACGTGGACTTTTTAACTTTATAGCTCTAGATTTTTTATGTTTATTTAAATTTTTCCTTAGGCTTTGTAGATTTCAAAATTGTCCTTTTCCTATTGATCTTGAAAGCATATACATCAGACCTTTGAAAATGAATAATATCTAAATTATCAACCAAAGCACCCAAAATAACATGGCCTAAGTCTATGGGGAACTTATCACATTTGATTCTATTAATGCATTAGAAGTTAGCCAACCTTTGAGGCACATATTTATTAGTATTATCTAACAAATTATTTTATATAATTTTTGGATGTGGTCCAAGTTTCAAATTCTTGCACTTTGGAGAAGTCTTAGATGTAACGTTCATAAGATTCCTACAATTCAAATAACTATAGTCCCCTTCCAATCATGTTCAACCTTAACAGGAACTATGACGCATTCCATTATATTTAAGGAATTATTCACTTAAACATCCTCTAAATCACTAATTTCTTCATCAAATTTATGAACATTATCACAATAATTAATTATATTGTATTCTTTCACATCTATATGCAAGATTCTATCAGGTCACTCCCTTGTATAATGATCAATTTGATGACACCTAAAACTTATGTTTGCATAAATTATAGGCCTAGACATAGTCGACTTTCTGTTATTATCCGTATAGATTGTAGTGTTGCTACCCTTAAACTTGGTGTTATACTAAAGTTGATTACTTTGGCAAAATGATACTCCCTAAATATATGGTAAATCTTTTAGATGAGAAATTATAACATTTGTTCAAAGTTTAATGCAAGTTAAAAAATATGTTCAAGTGATGGATTGTGATGAGGCTCTGAGTTCATGTCGGTCAACTTTTTTTCGATTAGATTTATTTGAAAAATATGATATATGAAAATAATTTTTGAGATTTAATTTAAATATAAAAGATATATAGTTTGGGTTTTGAAAGTAGTATGTTTTAATTTTTGAAAAATGAGACCAAATGGATCTCATTCGTCCAATAGTTTGCATAATCGTGTCTGATACCGCGAATAC
>NW_018164789.1:1629283-1633790 GCF_001263595.1 Phalaenopsis equestris | reverse complement strand
GGAGACGGAGAGGGCTTCGGTGCGCAGGCGGGAGGCGTCGAGGGCTTCGGTGCAGAAGAGTAAGGAGGCGAGCAGGCGAATCGCAGTGGAGCGTGCGGGAGATGGGATTGAGCAGGGACGGGATCGATCAGATGCTCTGCGGCTTCGGTGCGGGAGAAGAGCAGCGTCGAGCGACTCTTCTGTCGCGTATCCGAGAGGGGGGAGCAGGCGAGGAGTTGCGGCGTCAGTGCAGGAGACGAAATCGGAGCAGAGCGGTGGGATTTGCGGCTTCGGTGCGGGGTGCGGGAGACGGGATCAAGCAGAGAGGAGGCGAGTGTTTCGAGCGAGGAAGGTTCTCGGTGCAGGGGGAGGAACGAAAACCAGAAGCTTTCGGTGGAGAGGGTTTCAAATCGTGTCGAGAGGAGGAAGAAGGCGAGAGCGCGGGGTCGAATTAATGAAAGGAGCGGGGTCGAGAGCCGTTACTTGAAAAGCATTGGCGGGGAATTGAATTATTTCCTTTTAGGCACACTGCTTAAATGGAAAAATTTAATGGGGGATTAATTGATAAATTTGAAATTTAAAATTTGAAATCTGAAATCGTTTAGCCTGAGTTAGGCTCGAGTCCAGCCCAAATTGCACCGAACCGCGTCCCGTTAAAATTAAAAAAAAACGTGCATCGATATTCGTGTCATTTATGCGCGCGTGTAACCCTAGCAATATGGGTGTCCTTCCTAGCTAAAATTGACGTTCCGAACGCGTCGGCGCGGTCCGTTTCGTTATCTGGGGTCATCCGGACGAGTTAACTGACGGGCGAGTCGATTTAAGTCAAAATCGTGTGTGGTGTAGGGAGTGCGTGAAAAGCGGCGTTCGCGAGTAATCGAGTCACAAAGGGTTCACCTAAGGCTGTTGATCCTATAGGAACTCAATTTCGGGCCCTCTGCATGTTGGTCCTTAGCCCTTGCAACTAAAAATTGAGTGCTTGGAACCACTCATGCGAGTTCTTCACAAAAATGAGTCAAGAATTGGCTTGAAGTTCCACAGGAGGTGGGCTCCATTACTAGTCCGCTAGGATGGTCAACAAGGGACTCCTAAGTCTAGATCCTAGGTTCTAAGAGTAGGAGACTAAGACCTCACTAAAAATGAGGTCAACAGTTCACTGCAAATGCAACTGTCTGATTATAGAGGAAATAATGTTCTTATACCATTGTGAGACCCTGTGATGCACAAACACTTATAATTAAGGAGTTAGTGCTAGGACGCATATCAGACACAGATACGATTCCGACGTGTCGGACTTGACATGGAAGTATCTAATTTAAATATTATTAAAAAAAAACAAGACACACACATGACACACATAGGACACGTGTGTCCTAAATTAATGAAATAAAAAATTATGAAAAATATTTTAATGGCTATAATTTAAGAAAAAAATATTTATATATAAAATTTAAGAATGATTTAATTACATATCAGTCAGTTTTATGTATTTACATATTTAACATCTATATTTCAATTTGTATATGTATGTTGCCTTACATATATATGAAAATACTTGTTTCACTTTTTAAAATTAAAATAGTGGTATATTAGATGTGATATGAAAGAATTACGCGGCATAAATTGAAATATCAAAATTTAGGTGCTAGATATGTACATACATAAGAATTTCGTGCCAAAGAAGCAAATGATCATTTTATTTCTTTTAATGAATAATTGATTATGAAGACTTAAATCTTGATATAATACGAAATAATATATGCTTACTTTTATATATTTTGATTATTTTTAAATACAATTTTTTTTTTCTAAATAAAAAAATAAAGTGTATAAAATTATATCAACTAAAGCAAGCAATAAAAGATATGTCAAATGAGTTTTTAGCTTTTAAAAGTTGGTGTTATTAAATTTCTTATTTTCTCTTTTGTATTATTCTTTATATTTTATTTATTTAATTTTTATATATGTTTTAAAATTTCTTATTATAATGACATGTCTGATATGTGTCCATGTCCTATATTTTCAATAATAGACGTGTCCCGTGTCCGTATCTATGTCCGTATCCTTTAGCATAGGTGTGCCTTGATTTTTCTTTATTTTGAAAGTTATTTTTCTAGTCTATTTCTTTTGTATATTTTTTTAGTTTAGTGCTCTTAATTTAGATCAAGAAATGATGTTAGGAATATAATTTCATAGAAATTATCTTAATATATTTTTTTCCAATTTCTTAGTGAAATTATTCAATATTTATGACTATTACATTATGAAGTGGGTTTAATACTTTTGCCTATTTTCATTCAAAGAAAGTTGTTAGATGTTTATTCTTGCAAATCCTCAAAATTTTTTGGCTTAGTGGATTTATATACTTACCACACAATATTTTTGTATTATCTAATATCTACACTTTGATATATACTTATACAACACTTTTATGTTAAAGTCTCATCAAAATATATACTTGACATTATCTATTTCACATAAAAAAAATATATTAGTGGTACTGATGTGATATTAAAGATTAATGTGTTATATAAGTAAATTTAACTATTTGATGTGTAAATATATTAGAATTATGTGCTATTTATGTAATTTTTTTGCATAAAGGTTATACTAAAACAAAATAATATTAGTTGCATTAATAGCGTTAAACCCCTTGTCATCCTGCGGCATGTACATGTTCTGAAGAGGAATTTTTTTCTGTTGCCTGATTTCAACTATTGAATTGTGATATGTGATTTGACTGATTTATGCTGGCTTCTTATATTGAGTCCTAGGCTCCTTTAACAAATTCTTACCAAACTAAAAAGTGTTTTGGATTGTATGCCGTTGTAAGCTGATTCCTCTGGAGGTTCTTACCTGATTCTTTTTAGATCACATTATTTGATTATAATTTGGTGAGTGGTTTAATTATAAGAGAGTGATCACTATAGTAGGCTCTTTTTTTTTTCTTTTTTTTTTTTTGCACATATCACCATTCAGAATCTAGGCTGAGCTCCCCAGTCTTCAATGTGTAAACAATGGATACCTATTTATTAATGAAGGTTTTTATGATGAAACATCCCCATAAATGAAGCAATTAAGTGTTTTCCCCTTTCTCCTCAATCTGAAGAGTTAAAAGAATTGATAAAGAAAATAGTAGCTGAGGTTTCGAAGAAGAAACATTCTGTTTGATGGATGAAGTTTTAGAGATTATTAGGAGATGGAGCAAAATAATTAAAATTTGGAAGGCATTTAAGCAATATTTGTGTATGTCTCGCCTTATTTGCTTTATTTAAATTTTTTTAGCAGTGCTATAACACACGTAATAAAAGCCAGAAATTATATAAATGATAAGCACCTGCAATTCGACCTAGAATTTCAACAAATTTTTATAGAAATTAGGACAAACATAAAGTTTTATTGCAATGATCCAAACAACTCACACAAATACAAAAAATAAACACATATAATTCGAGAGGTAGGTGATCCCTCCCAATTCCTACAATTCGAGAGTTTTGAAATCTATCTCAAACCCTAGACCTAAGACTCACAACTCAATCTCCTGCATAAAACCTAACCCTAGGCTTACAAATCTATTTATACCCAACAACAAAAATAATAAAAGACTAAATTGGCTTTAGGCTTACAGAAGACGAATTTGCCCTTAAGCTATGCGCTCTTGTAACAAAACCCCCCCCCCCCCCCCGGAAAAAAAAAAAATATTTTGACCTCTGTTGACCTCATTTTTTAGGTCATTTCTTTTTCCTTAGGGTCTTAGGATCTAGTTCTAGGAGTTCCTATTGACCATCTTAGAAAACTAGAATTGAGACCCACCTTTTTAGAAATTCTAACAAATTCCTATTTTTCTTTGATGTCCAACATTTATGGCATAATACTTATGAAAACGAGCGGTTATGGGCTATTTTGTAAAGACTCAAGGGAAAAACTCCTAATAGGACTCTAAGCCTTAGGAAAACATCGTCACGATTTTTTCGTCACACATACACACCAAATGCACAAAATTCACAAAATTGCACGAAATCGGATTTCAATTAAGCCAGAAGGACAGATGAAAATGTGAACTTCTCCGAATGACCTCCGACGACAAAATGGACCGCGTCAACGCGTCCGGGACACCAATTTTGGTAAGAAAGGACATTCATATTGTCATATTTCCGACACAAGTAAAAATTTCACGCAAATCGATGAATTTGTCAAAACGACTTCCAGTGGCAAAATAGACCGCGCCAGCGCGTCCGGAACGTCAAAATCACCTGAAAGGAATATCCATTTTGTTATGTTATGCCGTTGAATAAAAGACAGATTAAATTTTATTTTTCAAAATATTTGGTATTTTTATAATTATATCACCAATTATGATTTAATTTAAACCCTAAATCCTATTTTCCCCTCACCCGCACACTTAACTTTCCATTTTTGACTCGTCCCGCAATTTAATCGAAGCTTGGCTCGCCCCCCTCGTGCCCTAGCTTCCGCACGTTTCTCCTCTCCTGCGATCGGCGACATCCGCGACCGAGGGAATGGGCGC